>NW_010145637.1:0-9467 GCF_000699245.1 Pterocles gutturalis | reverse complement strand
ATTTAGGATCTTTTATCACTATATTTTATAAAGTGATTGAGGCTTCTGTCCTGGACTATGTGTGGTGTGATGCTGGGGAGGTTTTACTTTCCCAGGCTGCAGCAGGTGCCTTGCCGTATTGCTCAGTTGTTAGTTTTTTTGGGGTTTGTTTTTCTGTTTTTCCCTTGTGTAGCTGTAGCTGCAGCTACTTAGAGCAAAAAAAGTCTTCTCAGCTTTGGAGGTTGCACTTTTTCACTGACCAGTAGTTGACCATTAACAAGTTGTTTATGGTTCTGGGGCCTCTGCTTTTAGTCCCTATCCGTATTTTCAAGGCCTTGTTATCTCATGATTAAATTGTGTGTCATAATAAGAGACACCTGGTACCAAGGTCTAGTTCACAGAGCCAGTTTTACTAACATGTTGATAATCAAGATCAAAACTGGGGCTTTGCAGAGTTAATAATGCAGTAATACTGCATTTCTAGAAATGCTTATACAGTTCTATGATTTTAAGTTGATTATGTTTGGATTCAAAACAAGCTAATTGTAAGTCTCATTGTGCTGCTTCCACAGGTACAGCAGGCCTCTGCTTTAGCTGTAGCTGCACTCCTTTCATTGGATCGTGTAGTGGTTTATAATGCCACAGTGCCAGTTTTTTGTTAAACACTTGGTGGGCTGTGACAGGGAGGAACAGGGAGGGTTTCACTCACCACTTAGGGTCACAGGCAAGAAACCCACACGACTTGGGAAGAACAAAAAAAAACCCAAAGAATTGAATTTATGAGCTATTTACAACAAGCAGCAGGATAATGAGAGAGAGAAACTACATCTTCGAAAGGCACTTCTCCCCCACCCCTCCTTTCTCCCCAAAGCCCAAAGACTTTGTCCTGTACCTTTTCCCCCCCTGCCCTGGCTCCTTCCTCCTCAGGGAAGGACTCCTCACAGTCTTTCCTGGCTCCAACATGGGGTCCCTTCTCATGGGAGAGTCCTTCTCAAAACTGTTCCAGCGTGAGTCCTTTCCACAGAGGGCCACAGTCCCCCAACAACTGCCTGGCTCCGGCATGGGCTTCTCTGTAATTCCAACGTGGGGTCCTCCATGGCTGCATCTTCTCATGGGCTGCACCAAGGGACAAACCATATGTCACCATGAATCTTCACCACGCTGCAGGGGAAATTCCAGGGCCGCTTCCTTTCCTATCGCTCCTGTTCTCTGAGTGTCTGTGTGGCCATCTCTCTCCTGCTTCTCTCTCTGCCTCAGGTCTTCATCGGCTCCTGGGAGAATGGACTCTTGGGCGAGCCATGACGAAGGCTTAGGCTACGACAGGTCGGCTTGCAGAAGCCAGGCAGGCGGCTGGACGGCCGGACCAGCCCGCCCAAGCTGGACCCTGCCCAGGGCTGCGCCAACACCCATCTTCTTTGCCCCTCTTCAATATGTTATTCGCAGAGGCGCCGATTGGTTCAGCCCTGGCCTGGCGTGGGTCCAGCCTGAAGCTGGGGAAACTTCCAGTTGTTTCTCACAGGGGCTAGATTGTGGTACTGCTTCCCCCACTCCCCACCCCCAGCTACTAAATCCTTTGGAGCTGGAAGTGGGGGTGAACCCTCAGCAGTCACTTACAGGGGCTGGCACTGCAGCCCCTCCCTTGCTGCCAGCAGAGCTGGAGTCCAGGGAAACCTTTGGCAGCTACTTACAGGAGCCATTACTGCGGCCCCTCCTTGCTACCAGACAAAACCCACCACACAAAACCACAACAGATGGGAACTCTCCATTTCCAGCACCATGAGTCTAAGTCCAGGGTGCTCTGCTCTCCCTGCCGGCTCAATGCAGTGCTGCCTTTGCATGGCTTTTCTCTGAGGGTAGAGTATCTTTGGGTATTGCCTCATGGTTTTCTTGTGAAATCCATACTATACTGTTGCTGCTGGTGTATGTACAGCTCTTGAATCTTCCATGGCACAGTGCAGTACATAGTATGAGATACAACAAAGCTAATCAATACACGAATAGTGATTTTAGGGGTGCAGCAGTGTATGTGTGATTAAAAAAGTGACACACAGGGTTTCTGCATTCTCTAAAGTTGATACAAAGTTACCTTGCTTCCTGCCTGATTAATAACTAGCTTCTTGCTGTGTGTGATGGGATTCCTAATGAGTTGATCTTCATGATTTCAAATAAATTCTAAGCTGATCTTTTTCCTGGTGGTATAATTCTGATTTTTTTTCCCCCCATGGCTGATGCTGATGTCAGTGGATAATGCAAATATTTTGCTCATAATGGATACCTGAGAAGCATTGTATGCATTTTTTCACAGTGGACTCAGTTCTCTGGTTTGATTTCCACCAAAGTAACAAAGTGCATGCTTCCATTTCTGGTATCTTATATCCTGGAGTCATTAACTGATAGTTAGCTCTAAAGGCAAGTTGTTATGACTTTGATAAAGTTTAGGATTTTTCAGACTGCTCAGACAGGACAGGCCCATTAGTTATATCCTGATTTCTCATGGTGTGTGTCTAAATCTGTTAATACCCCATCACTAAGCCTTAGAGATCTTACATAGGTTATCCACAGTCACTTTAGGCAATGGCTGTGTGCACATGCTGGTTTACAACTATTTCAGTCTTACTGTCATTTCTTCTAATAACACAGTGCCATTCTATGTCTTTAACCAAAGTTTAGCTGATGTTTCAAGTGCACGTTTATTACACTGTAGATTGTGCTATTAAAAGTCATTTGTTTTTCAGTATGGAGGTGGGAATAATATGTGTCAGATGTGTTTACATATACCAATACTGCATGACTCAATACTACATTGTAATTCCACATTATTAACAGGGAACTAATTGGATAAAATATTAATTAACAAGCTGGGTACTGTAAGACTATAGGACAGTTGATTCCCCCCCAAAAAAAAAAATCTAAAAATTATATTTTTGTGATCAATCCTGCATCTGGACTCTCTGCTGGGTTTGCAGGAAACCGGATTGACCAGGTTTGCTCTTGAGAACTGTAGGTTTCAAATCTTAAGTGTGGTTTCACTGGTAAAGTAACACACAGTAACATGCTTGTTCCAGACTTAAAAAGACAATGCTCAGATGAGAGACCTTTGCAATGGATTAAACCAAGCTAATTTTAAAGCTTGCACAGCATGCTAGCAAGCTCATATGAAATTCTACGTAACATGCTTCTGCTTTTGTGGGTGCAGGGGGCCCTCTACTTTGGCTAGGTTTTGGAGAGATAAGATGATTATTATTTTAAAGAAAAAGCTGTCTTGAAAGGCATTTTGAAATGCAAATATCCTAACCGAAGTCTTGAAGTGAAATATTTGGGTAATAGCAGAGAATGTAAAAGTATTTAATAGACTTTTATTTTTTTAAGCCTATTTTCTTGCTAAGATTTTTTCTACATGTGTAAATGTGCCATTATGAAGAAGTTTTTAATGTAGTAATGAGCAAATTATTAATGTCCATGTTTTGCCACATGAAAGGATCATCACTGTTTTGGTAGGCATAAAACCACCTTGTTTAGTTTCTTGTTTGCCATAAGGTTTTCCTGTATCCTGGAAAAAAAAAGAAAAAACAGTTGGCTGATGTTGCCAAAAAGTGAGGTTTTATTGCTTAACAGTAACAGCAAGGAAAGGTACACCTAGTCCATACTAGACATCCTAGTCCAATATTTCCATTAGGTTTGATCTGGATTTTGGAATTCAGAAAAGGAAACCAGAATTTTGTGTTGTGGTTTGTGTATCTACTTGGATTTTGTTTCGGGAGAGGTGGGGGGAAAGTATTACAAGTGAATTAGAACCTGCAACATTTCTTGGATTTTCAGTACATTTTAAGTAAAATCTTTTATAAACCATGAAGTATAACTCTTTCTCTAAGTTGCTCCACCTTGAGAGTTATATCTACAATAGTAAATAATATTTTTTAAAAACCCTTGCAAAATTAATTACTTTATTTCATAACTTTAATGTATGTACTTCCAAAGCCAATTGTCTTCAAAAATAACTCACAGAGACAAAAGGATCTCGATGGACATTTGTGATTGTGCCGGGTGTACATGGCAAAGGTGGGGGCTGCCAGGTGCCTCTGTGAGGAGAGGCTGGTCTGCTCCACGCTAGAAATGGCCGGTTCCAGCCGGCTTCAGCGGGCCCACCACAGGGCACAGCAGAGCCCCCTCAGCCACAGAGGTGATACTGTGAGATACACATAGTTAAAGGGCAAAAATCTTGCTCAGCAGTGTGTGAGGAAAAAGTGTGAGAAACAGCCCTGCAAGCACTGAGGTGAGAGCAGAAGGGGAAGGAGGTGCTCCAGGCACCAAGGAGAGACTCCCCCGCAGGCCGTGGAGGAGAGCACTGTCGAGCAGGCATTTCCCTGCAGCCACACCAGACCAGATGTCAATGCTGCAGCCTGTGGAGGACCCTGCATAGCAGCTGGATGTGCCCTGAAGGAGGCTGCAGCCTGTGGAGAGGCCATGCTGGAGCAAGTTTATCCTGAAGGAATCCAGCCATGAGGAAGATCCATGTTGGAGCAGGAGACGAGTGTGAGGAAGGAGTGGTGGAGTTAAATCATTACAAACCCGACTGCAGCCCTTATTCCCCATTACCCTGTTCTTGTGTCTTTAGTTTTGTCTTTGTTTAGAACACCTCCAGGAATGGGGCATCCATAACTTCTCCATCCCTGGTTTCTCACCATACAACTCTAAATGGCAATAAATTAAACTAGGTTTCACCATGTCGAGTCTGTTTTGCCCATGATGATGGTAGGTAAGTGATCTCCCTCCTGCACAGCAGAGGAAGGATAGTGAGAGAGTGGCTGGGGGGGGGGCCGGAGAGATGGGTTGGGTGGGGGTCTGGCAGCCAGCCAGAGTCAAGCCACTGAAGTAATCTAGAGAGTCTAGAGAGTTGTTATAGACATGGCTTGTGATTAGTGTATGTGCTTGAAAGAATAAAAAGGGATAGCTGAGAGGGGATTTTGTGTGTACTCCAGTTTTGGGAAGGGAAGAAATCTCTTAAAGAAAATATGGTGATGATACTGAGAGGAAGTAAGGAAAGATACAAGGAGGAGGAGACTATTCGGAGTAGCAGCATTCAGGCTGTATTCTTCAAAGATGAGCAGTAACTCCAGAAAGAAATACACTAACTTGACTAAATACTTCTCCTTAGTATTTATTAGGGCACAAAAGACCATCTTTTAGACCTATCTTGTCTGGTAAAATTCTTACCAAGCATAGTATTCATTGGTAAAACACATATCTTGATTCAACTGATTGAGAGGATTTTTCCATTGATGATTTTAAGTACTGTTCACCATACAGAATACAACTTGAAAATAATCTCTGTGGTACTTCATTTCACTGTGTTTTCTATTTTTTTTCATGAGCTAAGATGTTTTCAGACATTTAAATTTTATAGGGAGAGGACGTAATTCCTCTATGGTTTGGATCTGTCATGGATTAAATGCTTTAGAAAAACTATTTTAAGATGTGCACTTTTTGAAACCTGACTGAGGTTTTTCCCTTGTTTTTCTTTCTAGCTGAATAATCACAGCCTTTGACAATTCCAAACTGGTTTGACATGGGAGCTTAAATGCAGTTTTGTTTGTACTTTAAAAGTTAATTCCTTCAATCATACAGCACAAATCTTAAAGTAAACTTTTTATCTTTGGGTTTTTGTTAATACCTCAATGTAAGTACATATAGAAAGTGTCCATATACTTTCCCTTCCTGGTATCAGGTAGGTTGTTTTTTTTATTTGCTCCCACAGTCAAAATACACACGTTGGTTTTAGCCTCACTTCTCAACAGCTGCAGTGTTTTTCTTATGTTGATGCACGCTGCTTACTGAAGATCGATGAAGAGTTGGTTTTTTGTTCATCTTGTTACTTGTTACATTACATTGCATTCACTGGCTTCCCCATAAGCTACTTCTTAAGGTCCTCAGTATCATATTTCTAATATAGATGTTACATCTTCTCTCTGTTTAACATGCAATCCTGTTTTTGTCCATTGCTTCCTAAATCATCAGATACACACTTGTCTCTTTAGTGAGAGAGCAAGCAAAAGTTTTTGTTCAAGTATTTTTTTTCCCATAGAGTACTCTCGAAGGTTATGAAATATATAAAAACACTTGGGCTTCCCTGTGTGATAAGCACTTGAACCAGTATTTTTCAAGCAAATACTGCCCTGAAGCTTGTTTCATTAATACCTCCGGCTTGAGAGCTGTATAGCAGGAAGCATTTTGTGGCACTGCAGTCAGCTATGACTCATGACACCTGAGCTGGCTATGGACTTCCTCAGTAACTGTAGCCAAGTAAATGTTTCTTCATGTAAACTATTCTTGCTTGTTTAGAATTTAAGAGCTAGTATCAGTTGGGTTTATATAGAAAGATCTGGAACACTTGAATACTTGCAATTGCAGGATTCTCTGCAAGTGCCTTGGATGAGAGCTTGGGATGTGCACAGAAAGGCTGTCTGGGGATGCTGGAGGCCTATTTCTTGCAGCATGTTCTTGCATGGAATTATGATTTAGCTGTTTTGTTTTGGTTTGGTTTTTTTAATGCTGGCTCTAGAAGGAACTTGTGGTATGCACACTGGCTGCCTCTGCCATAGACTCTTAAGTCTGCCCCACTCACCTTTGAAAGTGCTATGGAGGTTTTCAGGTGCTCCCATTCAGTGTTGTGTCTGTGTGGGTTTTGTTCCCCAGTGCCTTCTCTAATTTGTGTATGTATGCTGCTTGAGGCTGCTGCAATGGGGAGCTGGGGTCGTAGGAAAAAGCAGCTAAAGTTCTCCAAGTGCTTTAGGTCCTGAGGGTAGACAGTGAACTCTTACTTGCTTCCTGTTTCCCTGCATGATTAAAACTTAGCTCTTTCTTGCCTTATCTTGGTTGTGAAAGGGCAGTAGGACATATCCTGGACTCGGCATAGGTCCTTAGCTTGTTAGAGATGAAAATGCGTATTTATCCTCCGGCATAGTGTCAGGTGGCTGGCTAAGAACTATACCATTTTATAGTTGCTTCTGAGCATAAGGAGGAAAGTGATCACTGGTCTAGAAACAGTGAACCTCAGGAAAAAAAGAGATCTAACTTAAATAAGTCAAGATTTACAGGAAGAAAGTGAGGGTAGAGAAATGGAAAAACTTCCAGCAAGTGCAAGGAGAGGCTCAAACTAATGTGAAGAGGATATTAGAAGAGTAAAGGAGAGACCTGAGAAGTAGTGGAAAACACTTCGTTGTCTCTGCTAAATGGAGCTACAGAAAACAATAAAAGCATTTATAGCAAGAGAGAAACCAAGGAAGTTTGTCCGTAGGTCAGTGGGGAGGAGCACATAACAGATGGTACCAAAAAATTACATAGTGAAGTCTGCCAAGTTGTCAATTAAGATAAAATGTGAACTCATTCCTGGCTGAGAAAAGGGTTAACCAACAACAACTTGGTTTCTTCTGTGTTAAGAAAAGAACAGGTCACATGGGATGCAGGTGTTTTATTTGCTCTTGGTAAAATGCGTATTGGAGAACTTGCCTTTCATGTTCTGTTAATGTGGGATTCTTATGGTGGAGCCTGTCTTAAAAAAAAAAAGCAGAGGAAAAGAGGGGGAAACAATGGGTCTGATTTCAGTTGCCAAAAATATGGAAAACAGACAATTAATAAGTACTATGAGATGGTAGATAGGTAACATGCGTCTGCTGAGGAAATCATGTATCACCTGCCTGATTTCCTTTTGAAGCAGTATTCAGCCTTGTTAGTGGATATTTCTTGTCTTTTAAGCAACCTGTCCAACAGAACCACATGATCAGCTGCCTTTTTTGTAACATGGAACTGCACAGTGAGCTGAGTGTAACCCTGCACCTGATTTTTAGATGGTGTAGTCTCTTAACTGTAGGTAATAGAGGTATGCATGCAGTGAATGGCCTAGAAAAGTGTTTAAAGGTTTTAGATAGACCTCAAGGAAACCATTTCCCTTCCCTGTTTTAGCAACAAGGCATAGATTTTCAAATATATTAAAAGTTGCTATGCAGAGAAAGGGAATACATAAACCTGCTTTTGAAAAGGGCAGAGATGTGATCGTCTTAAATCACATTAGAAGATGTTTAGAGATGGAGGGGAAAAAAAAGCAAGGATGGTTGTGCACCAGAGTAAGTTGTGTATGGAAGTGTGGAATCAGTAGTGCTGCAGTCTTTTAAGATGAATTTTGTCAAGTCTTTCTAACTGTGTGGCATGTAGTTTGTTTTAACTCCTCCCAAAGGGCTTCAGAGAGAGAGATTGAGCAGAGGAATGCTATCACAGCAGGAAAAGCTTTGATAGCTAGTTCTTGTGCACTTGCTTTTTGAGTGATTTTGGGGTGTGGGCTACAGCGGTGGCTTCTGTGAGAAGATGCCAGAAGCTGCTCCCATATCTGACAGATACAGTTCTATCTGGCTCCAAGACAGACCCACTGGTGGCCAAAAGTGAGCTAATCAGTGATGATGGTAGTGCTGCTGTGATAACTTATTTAAGAAGGGAACAAACTGCTGTGCAACAGCAGTTGGGAGAGAGTGAGAGTATGTGAGAGAAACAACTCTACAGACACCAAGGTCAGTGAAGAAGGAAGAAGAGGAGGTGCTCCAGGTGCTGGAGCAGAGATTCCCCTGCAGCCCGTGGTGCAGACCATGGTGAGGCTGGCTGTGCCCCTGCATCTCGTGGAGCAGAGATACAGCTGCAGCCCAGGAGGACCCCTCACCAGAGCGGGTGGATGTGCCCAAAGGAGGCTGTAACCCCTTGGGAAGCCCATGCTGGAGCAGGCTTCTGGCAGAACCTGTGACTCCATGGAGAGGAGCACACACTGGAGCAGGTTTGCTGGCAGGACTTGTGACTCCACAGTGGGCCCACACTGGAGCAGGCTATTCCTGAAGAACTGCAGCCTGTGGGAGGGACCCATGCTGAAGTGGTTTGTGCAGGTCTGTCTCCCATAGGAGGGATCCTACACTGGAGCAGGGGAAGAGTGTGAGGAGGAAGGAGCAGCAGAGACAGTGTGTGATGGACTGACTGTGCTGCTCAGGGGGACAAGGTAGAGAAAATCAGGAGTGAGATTGAGCCTGGGAAGAAGGGAGGGGTGAGAGGATGGTGCTTTTAGTGTTCATATTTCTCAGTATCCTACTCTGATA
The DNA here is from genome assembly GCF_000699245.1 of Pterocles gutturalis. NCBI lineage: Eukaryota > Metazoa > Chordata > Aves > Pterocliformes > Pteroclidae > Pterocles > Pterocles gutturalis. Next base: position 360 of record NW_010145637.1, on the reverse strand, counting down.
TAGATTGACAGTACTTGAAATTAATTTTCCCAAGATGAGTCTGTTTTGCCTGTGATGGTAATTGGTGAGTAATCTTCTTATCTCAACCCACAAACCTTTTTGTCATGTTTTTTGTCCCCTGTCTAGTTGAGGAGGGGGGGTTGATAAAGTGGCTTGATGGGCACCTGGTGGCCAGCTAAGGTCAACCTACCACATGTCCTTTCTTAAATCCATATGTTCTGTGGTTCAGTGAAGGCAAAACAGTTTGTAGAACCAGTTTTGAAAGTTGTTTGGTTTGAATTAAGTTGATGTGGTCAGGTATTAAATAATTAGTAACTGCAGTTGTTTGACTTGATGAAATTGCTCAGAGGAGCCTGCGAA
>NW_010145636.1:1000-1818 GCF_000699245.1 Pterocles gutturalis | reverse complement strand
TGTTTAACAGTGCATTAGGAGTCCGTAGAACCCTGAGCTTGCCAACCTTTAGCACACTGAAGTCTGGCACGTAAGCCCATAGCTGATGTGCCTACCAGAAAACAGAGCTTTGACCCTGTTAGAAAATTGGTTTATTGGAAACACTGTTTTATTTTTTCAAGTAGGTGTGCAATTTACAGAGCCTAAAAGATTTTACTACAAAAATCAAATAACATGGTTGGCACCATTTGGATATTGGTATTCACATGTCTGAGGCTACCCTGACACTTTGCCTTCTATTCAGTATTTTTGAGAGTTGTGGCACACACTAGTCAATCTTCAAGTAGAAGTGGACACACAAAAACCCAAAAGCAGGTTTTGGGAACAGCAATAGCTGTGTTCCTACTGCATGCCTCACCAACAAATTTAAAACTTAGTCCACTGGCAGAGCTCACCTCATGGATGTACTACAACAGCCTGTGAATTTACTCAGTCAAACCAGTTTTTACGGGTGAGCTAGCTGTAAATGCTAAAGCCAGGACAGATCACAATTGCTGCCAGCTAATACCTGAGCATAAGCTCCGCCACACACATGAGCAGGTCCCAACTGATTCTATAACTGGTATCAATAATGCCAACTCAAGAACTTTAGTAGTAGCTTAACTAGGTGCATTTGAAACACAGATAATTGTATTTTAAGTTTGATTTTGTTATATCTTTTCTCAGCTGGGTCTGGGAGTTGGTGGCCAGACAGTGAGGCACAATAACAAACAAGGGCTGCCATAGGAGAGACTCAGTCCCTTTGTCTACAGCATCAAGGGCTACTCCTGAGCACCACA
>NW_010145636.1:0-990 GCF_000699245.1 Pterocles gutturalis | reverse complement strand
CGTAAACCATCCTGAGTGGGACGAGCGGGGTTCGCAGAGGTTGTGTGGATCCCCATGGGGCAAATTAAGGTGAAACAACACCAAACAAATGAATACTGGCTTCTAACTTTAATGTATATAATCTTAGGGGAAAAGGGAAACGTGGTATGTAAGACGTGACATGTAAAATGTGGTGGAATTACAAAAGATAAATGACTCAGCAGAGAAAACTTGTGACAGTACCATCACCCACTGACAACACTGAAAATTAACAAAGTAACAATACCACAATTATCAACAAGATTAAGGACCTGCAACCGCTTATAAAACTTGCCATCACTTATCAGTCCTGAAACGGGCAATCACTTATCACAATGAGGCTTCCCACAGAAACTTGCTGAAGAAGACCACAAAGGAGCTGGCATAAAACTTGCAATGGCGTTAACCCTATGTACCTTTGATAGACAAAAGTTCTCAGGTCTCTGTCTAACTTTCATCAATTAGCGTAAGAAGCGATGGAGGTGTCTCCTTAATTAGCACAGGAAGTGGGGAGGGGTGTCTCCTTAATTTGCGTGGGAAGAACCATCTTTTTGCCCATGTGTAGCAGGGAGAAGGTTAGTATTTACTCTTCCAACCACTTGGGTCAGTGGTCATGCAGGCCCTGTATTAGATTAACTTTGGCTGGACTCTACTTCTTGGTGCCTCAGAGGTGAGGGGCTGACCTTGTTAGCAGGGGAATGGAGCAGGTTTTCTACCAGCTTGTGAGGGAGGCAACTTTGTTAGCAAGGGAGAACAAAGCTGGCATGAGACGTTTCCACTCCTTTTTGGCCACAGCTTCACTGAACTGTGCCTTGAAGTGCTTTTTACAGAAGACAGTTGGAAGTTGTTGCACTGAGCTGAGGCACAGAAGCCTGAGCTCAGATAACAGATGAAGCAAACTAGTGTCAAAGCCGTAGGCTCTGAGGTGTTTCTGACCAGGACATGGGTTTAGACAAAAGTTATTAAAAGCAT
>NW_010145635.1:18371-20068 GCF_000699245.1 Pterocles gutturalis | reverse complement strand
CCCCAGGCTACCTGTCCTTGCTTCCACCAGAAGTGGAAGTTTCCAGCAGAAACTTTCTAACAAGGTGTTAAGTTCTTACCACGTGAGAAAAGGGGTAGCAAACATAAATGGGACCATTAGAGATAGTTGGCTAAAGGTGTTTGGGACTTTTTAGCTTTTTAGGTAGCCTACCTGTAAGAGCACTGGATACTTCTACTGTTCTGATTTTCCAAGAGCAGCAGGTGTCAGCACAAGTATAGTTTTAGTAGAGACTGTGACCTGTATTGTGCTCCAGGGAAGGATCATCAGTTTGAAACACAACTTGACTATTCTTCTAGTTGCTGGGCGGTAGCATGGCTGAAGTAATTTCAGTGGTGTTGTAGTTTTGACCCTGGCTGGCAGCAAAACACCACAACAACCACCACTTGCTTACCCTCCTCACTCCCCGGGATGGGGAAGAGAATTAAAGAGGTAAAGGGAAAAGAGACTCATGGGTTGAGATAAGGACAATTTAGTAACTAAACTACAACAAAAATTGAAAATAATAGTAATATACCAAAATATACAAATGAGTGATACAGTGAAACTGCTTACCAACAGATGACCAAAGTTCAGCCCATTCCCAGCCAACGATCCTGGATGGGGATGGCTCACAACAAACATCTGCATAGAATCCTCTTGCCAAGCTGCACAAGAGTATGGGAAACATCTGGGAGTGCTGTGAGAAGTGGTGGCATTAGAGGATGCAGGGTACACATTACTGAGGGGTTCTGGCCATAGAATGACTTCTCTTACTCTTATTTCATTGCATTATACGGTTTCACTGTTCAATAATATTTTGAAAAGCATCTAACTGCAGCATCAGCACATCTCACTAGTGTGATCTTAATACATATTAAACTTCTTAAAAGTAAAAATATACAAAATCATTATTTTATTTAGCTTCCTATGTGCCGGGCATTCCAGGTGGCATATCTCCCTATCCAGCAGGAAGCACTCCAAACCCGAGGTAAGAGACCCTTTAAACCCTCATCATTTACATAGTAGACAGTTTCCCTGAATCTAGTGTTGTGTTTTCTGATGGTGTATTTGTTGTATAATTATTGTGTTAGCAGGTCTTATTTGAAAGTGACAACTGAATTCTTGTCAATAGCCAAAAGACAGTTTGAGAAAGGTTTAACTTTCTTAGTGTTGCTTGCTTCAAATACAATATACATGGCCAATAAATATATTTTGAAAATTATTTCCTAACTCTTATATTTTATAAAATAAATATATTTATCTTGCTTCACTCATGTATCAGATTAGTTTTTATAAGGTTGATATGTTTACATGATATAGAGAGAAATGTACCACTACAAGTTGTGGTTTTTTATTAGCTTTGTTAGTATTGCTTGGAGTAGTTGGCAACTCAAAACATTGAACAAAACACTTGCTGGATTAATACAAACCTTGACTCCAGCATAAATGTGGGCTTAATTCAGAGCACTTTAGGAGAATTTGAAGGGCACAAAAGGATTTTAAAAGCTTTTTATTAATATAAAACAATACTTTAAGTATATTATGTAATAGTTTGGAATAAAGCTTTTCCAGAAGACTTGCAGTTTTGCCTTAACAAATAGTAAGATGCTGATTGCTGCCTCGTAGTCTGTACATGCATTTTTTCACATAATATTTTATTATTAATATCCTTATGTCTTGATTTTGTGCTAGGAGCA
>NW_010145635.1:0-18335 GCF_000699245.1 Pterocles gutturalis | reverse complement strand
CTGTAAGCATTAGGAAGGTGGGGTGTTACCATTTTAAGAAGTGAAAAATGGTGATTTTTTTGTATGTTCTTATGGCAAATTTTTTCTTCCTAAATAAGTTTATTTAAAGTGCTCTTAATGTTTGTTCAAAAATGAATAACATAAAACCTATTTTTTAAATAATATTTTATTAATAAAAAAGGTTTTAAGAACTATTAAATTTGCATTTATCTGGAGAGGTGTAGAATATGCTTATTTTATATTTTACATATTTTCTTGGATCATTTTGTTTATTTATAGCCATGGTTAATGCTCTGCTGTATGCAGATGTTTGTCAGTCTGGTACTGACTAATTTGAGTCCTTGTTTCAGTTGATAGTATATGTATTTTATAAAGGTATCATAGACTGTCATGTGTCATCTCGCAGTTGTTTCAGTGAACAAATGAATACTTATGCTTTCCTTCATCCTGTAGGGCTGAGAATTTTCTGGAGAAGCTTCATCTTGCAACTGTATTTTGCACAACATTTTTAGGTTTACATAAAACAGTTCAGCAGTCATCTCGTTAACTATTCTCATACTAAAAAATTATTAAATTGAAACTGCTGTTCTTGAGTTTGTAGCTAAAATAATTTATTTTGGATACTTTTGGTTTTTCATATAACAAGTTAGAAATTCCACGGCAATATGAAGAGATTGAAGAGAATTTGGAATGATACAAATGTTTAACGAGACAGGGTTTCAGATAAAATGTTATCTTCTTAAATCATACCAGAAATATAAATTGTGAAATGTTGATGTGAACAGCAAAAGGGAAAAAGTATAACTTGGCCTGCAATTTAAACATTATATTATGTAAACAAATGTTTAACATGGTGACATGAAGACAATATACACATGGATTATATTCCCCAAATAGTTCCATAACATTAGTCTATCTTTCTTTGTCAAAGCAGCTACCCAAGCTATCCTTATCCGGGTGGTGTTCCATTTCCAGCAACCACTAGTGTTCAGTTCTACCCTTCTCAGCCTCCTGTGACTACTGTTGGTGAGTACCTTTGAAAGGCTTTCTCTGAAGTGAAGCTTCCCTCTGACTGATACAAAAGAAGGAAAATTGAAAAAGGAATGTATTGTTTTTAATCTGACCTTCCAAGGTATTGATCTTCAATTTAAAAAGTTATTCAAAGGAAGAATAATATACATTTTATGTCTTTTGCCTTATATTTTATTCAGTAAGGAACTCAATAAATTCCTGGGTTTGTGCAATGCATTGTGTGTGCTCTATAAATATTTTGAAGGACACTGTGTTTAAGTACCTTAAGTTTTTTTCTTACCCTTTATTTGTAGGTGACTTTTGATTGTCTGTGTTGCTCTGTTCATGGTCATGGTTTCTGCTTTTGTCCTAATTTAATCATCTGTTGGGCTGACTTTATTTACTCTTTATTTATACTTTCTTTACTCCAAATGTTAAGGAAGCCCGTGCCACCCAGGCGTCTGGTGTTATCTCTGTGGTCTGACCTGTAGGTTTCCCATAGCAGAGTGTCAGGCATCAAAGTTTAAAAAAATAAATAATTTATTAAATGGTACAGCAGAAGAGTCAGCTCGATCTGGGTGCCTCCAGAGGGGGACCCTGAGCCAAGAAATTCCAGGGCAATTCTACCCTTACAGACTGTTCACCCACTCCTCCATGCACTGTTCACGCCACTTTTGGTCCAATTATAATTTTTGTTTCGGGGCCTTCTAACACCTCATTGGATTCTTTCTCTGTCTCTGGGCAGGTCATCAGCTGTTCTTATCTTGACGAGTTACACCTGCTGTTGACAGTTGTAGTCTTGATGCCTCCGTATCTTCTAGTCTGTGTTTTTTTGGCAGAATATGAGAAACTGCAAAAGTCCCAGACTTGGGATAAAAAGTTCCGGACTTAGAATAAATGTTTAGCCATAACACTTAGCCATAACCACAACTTCAGTGTGTTATCTACATTATTCTCACACTAAAAAAACCCAAAGCACAGCACACTGTACCAACTACTAAAAGAAAAAAATACATTTAAGTGGAAATTTATGGCTTGCAGCCTCAGGCTTCACTAAATCTAGCTATTTGCTAAGTAAGTGAAGCTAAGTAAATAGCACACTAAATCACACAACCTTACAACTCCTAAGTGATTCATTCTATTTAAAATTTACTTATTTAAGCTAAACAACTAATATTTCTTAACACCAAAAGTTGTAGCTATCTAAAGCAGTCGTTTCCAATGCATTTGGAATGAGCTTCATTTTTACTGAGTTTCTTTTCCAGCCTCTTCGCTATTGCTTGTTAATGGTCCCTACTTGTCAATTCCTTCTTTCATCCCTTGAGCAGCAAGATCTAGGGTATTAACATGTATATTTTTCCAATCTCCTGCTCTGTGGCCCTGTGCTGGCAGAATACGCTAGCTTGGTTTCTGCTCTCGCCTCTCTTTTACTGTATGTGTAACAGGTTGGAACTAGTGATAAAGGTCATCTAGTTCAGTAGGAATTTGGTGCAGTAACTTTCCAATTGGATCATAGTCCTTCTGGAGCAGTCACGTGGGAAGGACATAGACTCTTGTGACTTTGTTACATTTATCACTTGTAGTCTCTTGCACCATAACTTAAAAGCCCATTCACAGGCTCTTCATGTAATGTGTGAGCTCCCAGTTATTTATACACACTCTTCCCTCCGGAACTGTGCGTATTTTGAAATTTTTATTCACACAAGTGGGGACGAAGCAAGTTCTCAGCTTGGCAAAGGAAGATAGATGCTTCTACTTTACTCATAAAATATTTGAGGAGTTGTTCTGTTGTTACAGAATTTGAAAACAACAGTAAGTTGTATGTTGTTGTGGTGGTGATTTTAAACCCAGCTAGTGGTGAACACACAGCTGTTTGCTCATCCTTACCCCTCCTGGAAATGTCGGAGAGAATTAAAGGGATAAAAAGAAAAGAGATTTGTGTATTGAGATAAGAAAAATTCAGTAACTAAACTGCAATAAAATTTATTTATTTAATAATGATAATAGTAATATATACAAATGAGTGATCCACGATGAAGCTGCTTACCACCTGGTTACAAAGGGTCAGCCCATTCCCTGCTAATGATCCCAGAGCAGAGTCCCAAACCTACAGTCCCAAAAAAGAGATAAGAGCATGAGTGACAGAGAGCGAGATGACCCTGAGAGAGAAGCAACCCAGAAAGAGAGCAAACTTCCAGACAAGAGACAGATCTATACATTGGGCGTGACGTATATGATATAGAATAGACCATTGGCTAATTTGGGGTCTCCATCCTAAACCTAAGGTCAAATCCTGGGCTAGTAACTGGGGCTGTGCTCCCTCCCTGCTTCTCTTGCCCCTGCAGACACGGGCACCGCAGAAAAGCTGAAAAGTCCTTGACTGTCCTGGCAGCAGCTGTAACCACCAGTGTGTGATCAGCTTCTCCTCAGCACAAATCCAAACACAGACTCTTGCTAGCTACTGTGAAGAAAGTTACCTCTGTCTCAGCAGAAACCAGGACACTGGAGAATGTCGGATTTCTGCAGCATCTTTCTCCAACAGATTTGGTTTTCCTTGTATGTAGTAGAGAGTTAGTTTAAAATACAGATATGTCCTATTTAATTTCTTTCCCTCATTTTCATCCCCAGTGAAGATGAACAGCGGTGGAATATCTGCTAGATACCATAGAAGGCTCTTTAAGTCCTGAATTAGATGACCTGATACCATGTTGTAATGCCAGATTGTGTAGTGGCAATTTAACATTAGACAGGTTTGTTTGATGCAGCTAGGTAAACGCCATGCACCTGTTACACATGGTTTATCTCTTGCGCCAAATGAAATGCAAACATGTCTTTAATCATCTACTGTACTTACTGTCCTGTTTAGTTTTTTACAGTACAGTATTGTTTTTCTTTCAACTGCAAATGGTAATTTCCTGTACAGACTGTTCAGCTGTGGTTTACTGTGATAGTTTATTTAGGAGCATATCAGGTACTGCAGCTTCAGAGTTTTGTATGGGTGGTGGTGGGGTGTTTCCCGTAGTGAGCTTAGTTTGAATTGAATTAAAATACTAATTCAGAGTAGCTTAAGTTTTTAATAATAGCTGGTTGTTCAAATAGTCCTTCAGGCGTTTTCTTTCTGTTCAGTTACCTGCCATTAATTACCTTTCTGATGCAGTTACTAGTTCCATGATTCCATAAGGTCACTTCTGAAACCAGACTCTGCCTGGTAAAGGTTAAGGGTTTCAGTGCTCTGTGGATTTAATGGCTGTGTGCCATAAAATCTTCCCCAAGCTGGGCTAATTATGGAAGTGACAGAAAATGGTACGGGTTCATGCTCTTTAAGAAGATACATAAAATCTGATTGAGCTGAATTAAAATGATCCTTTCTATGTTCAAAGACCTCTTTCCTATCTGTTGGCTCTTCTGTGTGAACTTTCATGGTGTTAGGCGTATTGTGATTTTATTTTATTTTCTCTGTCCTACTGTTAAAGTGAGCCTTGTATAAAATCTCCCAGAGTGAGGGATATAAAGGTAAAAAAGTAGAACTGATGGGTGTTGCTCACTTTGTGTTAGAGAATACTTCATTACGTAAAATAAACAGTAACTGAAATCATGCTGATACTATTCTTGAAGTGAAATTGGACCTTTTTGTTTGGATTTGGCATGTGTGTGCTTATAATTGTCTGCCTTAAACAGGAAGTCCTAAACAGTGAATAAACTCTCTGTCCCAGGTAGTGTGGCTGACTTGATTTAAGTTTTTTAAGTTTTTCTCAGTGTAGACAGTACTGTTCTTTTCTCCTTTTCATAAGAAGCAGCAATGATTAATTCCTGGGTTTGACTGCTTCTGTTGCTGATTCTAATAGATAGTTAACCAAATATTGAAAATTATCTTGTTAACTGTCAACAGCGTGAATTGCTTAAGCCAGAACTGTAAATCACATCGAGTGTTGGGACGTTTATATTTTCACAAGATTGTCTTTGCACCAGTTGATTAATAATTCAACTCCTTTTTTCCCAATAGTAATTAGCTTATTTTTTAAAAATTACACATATTCTGATGCAACTGTATGTAAGTAAAGTGCTCACATTAGTAATTAACAAAATCTGATGTTAGAAGGATTTGGGGGATTAGTAAGCGTGATGTGCATCTTCCATAGTTCCTCTCTTGTCATTTGCATAGCTTTATTTTTACAGTTACCTGCCTTGCTGTAGGTTTTGGGGATAGGATTAAAATAAAAGGCATAGGGAAGATATATGAATTTGTGCAGTCTTGTTCTGTTAGCAGCAGAAGTCCCAAAAACCCTCTGGATGTTTTAAGGATTCCGAGGTGTGCAGTCTTGTCAACAACAGTTTGCATTTGTTAGTGTAACAATACCGACAGACACTCCAAATAGATTTTAGAATTTTTTTTTTAATATGATGAGACCCTAACAGAAAATTGTTAATTTTTCCATTCAGATGCTTGTTTCTAAAGGCAGAGTTTAGATTTTTAAATTATGTCCTGGATTATTGCCTATTATCAGGAAGATACCCAACCTACCCCAAGAACACTGTACGCCTGAAATTTCACTGAGCAGCCCACCCTTTTCCTGAATGACTGCAGTAAAATTGTTGTAATCTTGGTTGTGGCTAGTAGTAGTTCGGTTATTGAGTACTGTCAATAATGTATAAATGTTTATCTTTGTGTAATTTACTCTAAAAATACCAATCTTTGAAATATAAGTGGCAGAATTAATGTATGGTTTGAGTTGCTTGTTTGTTTTTGCTTCCTCTGAGGGCCTGTGATTATTAAGGTGGAGAGGTTGTTCAGATTTCAGCTGACTTGAGACACTTTTCTGAAACTTTGGGATGGAAAAACAAAATATATGCTAATGGTTTTGTCTTTAGCTATGTAAGATTCATGGAACCATTGAATATTTTTTCACTTTGTAATTTTTTGAGATCTAAGGTACTGGGAAATACAATGTACGTGATGCCGTAACAACTGCAGGGTTTTGGTAACTGTGGATAAAAAGATAAAATTTATTTTTACAGATTGTCTTTCCAGTCACAGACCTTCAAATCTCTCTAAATTTCATCCATAAACATTGCAGAGTTTAGGCACAAAACCTGCTGTAATTCTTGCTCGATTAGTTGTAGTTGGAATCCAATTAAAATTTCACTGATCTAACAGGTGTGAGGTACAGGCATGGGGACACTGTAACACTCCAGTTTCCCTCATGGATGAATGGTTGAAGTGGTTGGAGATAAGATGAGTACAATTGTGCAACACTAGCCACTTCACATTCTCTAGAGCAGTGTGAGTTTCCTGGCCAGCAGATACACTGCACTTCATGTGACAGACCTAATGGATTATTTACCTTTCTATTTAAAAGGTGTTAGTGACAGACTCTTGAAATCAGGTAATCTCATTGAAAGGCTGATTTGAAAAAGCAATAGTAATATTCAGGCTTAAATGTGAAGGCCTCTAGTGCTTCAGAGGGAGAGGGACTAATTAAATTAGCTTAGAGAATTTATTTTCTTCTATTATATTTTCTAGTCTTGCTGCATTGAAATGTGATTCAATAAACTGAAATTACAAGTTGTACTTAGCAAACAAAACAATCCAAAAAGGCAGTAGCCTCAGTTGATGTAACTCTGTTACCTGGCAGCCTCTGTTGTCATTTAACTCTAACACTAATCATTTATGGAAGGTAGTTATGTAATACTAGAACAATATTAGTTAGTAGTTTGTTTCACTACTAAAACCACTACTCTGAGTTTCTGGGTACAATGGACCCAGTGAAATGCTCCCCCCCCACCCAGCTCCAATTACAGTACCATCCTGTGGAACTTGAAAAAAGAGAAATGGTGGGCCCAGTGTAACACTGAACATGTACCTAAAAGACTGCCAGCTGATTTTAGTCTGCTAGAACATATCTATAAACCATATGCTAATAATTGTGAAAACAATTGGAAAGAATAGATCATATTGTAGCTTTTTAATCCCTTGATACTGTCCAGTAAGTTGTTACTTAAACAGACTCTATATAAATAATAATATAATATAAAAGGGCAGCAGTTAAGATCTTTTTGACTGAAATTATTTTTGTTAGCTTATTGTTCATCTACTTTTATTAATCTTAAAAAAGAAAACCAACAACAAAACAGTAATTGGTAAGACTCAATATAGAGTACCTATAGGCAAATTCACTGTCTTAAGCCAGCCATTACATTAATTGTGATAGAGTTTACCAAGAATTTGTTATTCTTGTAAAGACTCAGACTAACAACATTTGTAGACTTCAGGGGAAATGGCCAGCCCATTTTTAAATTACAGGAAGATTGTGGATATGGGAATAGTAAAGTGAATTAATTTACTTGTGTACATCTTAATGTGTGTTTTATCTCACTGTGGTTTCTTCACTGCTTCTGAAAACTATTACGGAAAGGTTTATTTTACTATCTCATATTGCTAAAGTACATACAGCAAGTTAGCTGCTTTTTTTCAGACTGGCTTTATACTGAAGCCAGTGCAGAACAGAGTTAATTTTATGTTTGTGAATTTCCTTGTGCAGGACCCAGCAGAGATGGAACTATCAGTGAGGATACCATTCGAGCTTCCCTGATTTCGGCAGTCAGTGATAAACTGAGATGGCGGATGAAAGAAGAAATGGATCGTGCGCAAGCTGAACTCAATGCCTTGAAACGGACAGAAGAGGACCTGAAGAAAGGGCACCAGAAACTGGAAGAGATGGTAACTCGCCTGGATCAAGAAGTGGTAAGCTGAGATGAAACACTGCTCTGTATCTGAGTATTCATAGTAGTGAACGGAAGCGTGACAGACATATCAAAGCTTCCAGTGTATTGCTTTTTAAATACATATTCTCTTTACAAACTGTGGTGCCTGCGTTCAGACTGAAGCAAGTCAGAAATAGTAGTGACCATAAGATGCCTTGTCCTGCACGTATCTTACAAATGTAGTAGAGGAATAGGGTTGTTTTTCCCCATCCTCCCTGTGAAAGATATCGGTGGTGTGAGATTATTTCATAATCGTGTCTTAGTTTCTGGATAATAATTTGAAACAGCAGCACTGGAGAGCATTTCAGTGTCTTAGTGTAGAGACACTGATTTTAGTCACAGCCTCCATGTATAACCTGCAGACTTTTCCTTTCCCAGACAAGAGTCTCTCCTACTCAGTATGCTCAGAAATTCCTGCAGTTTGTCATTAAGGCCTGACATCATCTTAGTCCACCTGCTCCTTGCATTACTGCTTGGGAGGAGGATTTTGGGATTGATGAGCAGTTTCTGAAACAAGCTCAGTGCTCAGATATGGTTTAAAAAAAAATAGAAATTATTAATAAGGATTAGAGAACAGGGGATACCATTATGTCACTGTATAAATCGATGATGTGCCAGTTTTAAATGTGGTGTGTAATTCTAGTCTTTCCTATCTTGAAAAGAAAGGACATAATAAGACTGCAGATGTCTGATGCAAAGGCAAAAAGGATCATCAGCGTATCGGACAGCTTCCATGTAAGACATGACTAAGTAAGCTAGGACTTCAGTCTGGAAAAAAGACAGTGGGGAGAGTGGATTATGTTGATGATCTGTACAGCTTTGAGTGATATGATGAAAAACACAGTGGTGTACAGTCTCTTCCAGTGTGTTAGCTCTGGGACATCAAATATATCAGGAGGCAAATTCAAAAGTAGCAAAAGGAAGTACTTCTTGTACAGATGCAGTTAAATTATAGTTACCATCAATGGGTAAAGCCAGCATATTTGGCTCCTGTCTATACAGTTAAGTGTTTGTGTGATCTATGCTCAGCAAACTTGTATAGGAACTTACTCCAAAAGACACATTTCCAAAGAAAACAGTTATTTTCGCTTTGCTTTTATTATCTTTAGCTAGTTTAAATGGTTATTTCTCCATATTGGTGGAGGTAAAGGTTGCATGTTCAAAATACTTAAAAGATTGTTAATGTGCCTTCTCTACGGTTATAAAGTGGTAATGGATTGGCATTATCTAAAACAGCCTTGTCTAAAATAAAATAATCTGAAATCTATAGATTGGTAGCTCTCTCTTTTGTAAAAATTGGAATAGAGATGAGTAGAGAAGTAAAGAATCAACTGGCATGTCTAAAAATCTTTCAACTTGACTGTTGTATCACAAGACGACATTCAGCTCTGGAGACCTAAGAAAGAAATAAACATCTTACTTGTTTTCAGGCTGAAGTTGACAAGAACATTGAACTTCTCAAGAAGAAAGATGAGGAGCTCAGTTCTGCCTTAGAGAAAATGGAAAGTCAATCAGAAAATAATGACATAGATGAAGTTATTATTCCTACAGCACCACTTTATAAGCAGATCCTGAACTTATATGCAGAGGAAAATGCAATTGAAGACACCATCTTCTATCTTGGGGAAGCGTTGAGACGTGGAGTGATAGATCTAGATGTCTTTTTAAAGGTAAGTTTCTTGGGATGTTTTTAAGATGTGCATTTTAATGTGTTTAAATACTTTGAACTCTTCTGTTCAGCTTATTAATTTGTCCTTAATGCTCAAAGTTTTCATGATGTCTGATCTAATAGCCTTCCTTTATTTTGAACTTGTGTGCGTGGTGATGGCACATGAAATAAAAACAGGTCTGTTGTTATTTTGAAAAGATTAAAAACACTTTTTGGGGTGGAATAGAACTACACAGAGTATATATGTCAGAATAATTAATGTTGCCATTGGATCTGGAATATGTGTAGAGTTAATAATTAAAATAACAAAAAAAAAACCACAAACTATAGGTATTGCATTTTAAGCCAAGAAAATGCCATTTAGTGGACTAATGTATTTAGTGTTTCCAAAAAAACTTGACATCTTGTTTGGGTCATTGAATGTGTCACACTTTGAAAATTTTTAATGCAATATCGTTAAGATTATATAAAAACTTCCCCAATAGCCAGCTGTTCTTATTCTTTCTTTCTGCAGCATGTACGTCTTCTGTCTCGCAAGCAGTTCCAGCTGAGGGCGTTAATGCAGAAAGCAAGGAAGACTGCTGGACTCAGTGATCTCTACTGAATTCTCAGACTCTAACTGGGAAGTTAGATTTCCTTAAGAAGCAGCCATTCTCTTGGTATTTCTCTTATATCAGTAGGTGCCCAGAATAAGTTATTACATCATTCAAGTGTAAGATATTTTGAATCAATAATATATTTTCTTTTTGGTAAAGACTAGCTTTTATTAATGCACTTTCTATCTCCTGTAATCTTTGTGCTGGTGGACTTAACGCTGAATAAAACTTGTTGCATATTTTCTTCCTCTACAGAACTGTGTACGATGTGTTTTCTTTACAAACAGGCCTGGCTTAGGCACTGCCAGTGTAACCACACTGTCACGTCACTTCTGACATTTAGAAGTGTCCCAAACTGTAAAAAATCATGTTTCAGTATAACTAACCTTTGTTATGACCAATGGAAGTTGAAAACTTAAAATTTTTCAAGTTTGACCTAGCTGTTAACATCCAAGGCTTGTTTTCTTGACATGAGCGTAGTACTTGTTATATTGACTTGTGTTCTACCATCAGATCATGGTCATAGTGGAGCATACGAATGGAGCATCTCCCTGCTGAGGAAAGGCTGAGGGAGCTGGGTCTCTTTAGGCTGGAAAAGAGGAGACTGAGGGCTGACCTAATCAATGTTTATAAATACGTGAAGGGTGAGTGTCAGGAGGATGGAGCCAGGCTCTTCTCTGTGACATTTAGTGATAGGACAAGGGGCAATGGGTTCAAACTGGAACATAGGAGGTTCCGCTTGAGTATGAGGAAAAACTTCTTTACAGTGAGGGTGACAGAGCACTGGAACAGGCTGCCCAGAGAGGGTGTGGAGTCTCCTTCTCTGGAGACATTCAAAGCCCGCCTGGATGCGTTCCTGTGTGATCTGATCTAGGTGTCCTGCTCCGGCAGGGGGATTGGACTAGATGATCTTTCGAGGTCCCTTCCAATCTCTAACATTCTGTGATACCTTACGGTGCCCTTAAGTGTTGACCTATATTATATTTTTCCCCCCAGAAGATGCTTGGAAAAAGAAAGGCTGCCCCATGTGGTGTTGTCCAGCTTGAAGTGCTGCAGGGATTTATGGTGCTGTTCTTGTTGGCTGTCAGCAGCGTGCTGCTGTCCTTCTTTCGGTTTTGTAGGCTGCCTCAGCAAAGCTAGTTTGAAAACAAAGTTTCTTCGTCTCAGGGCAGTAATCACCTGGCTCAAAACCAAGCGTTTGTCTTACAACTTCTCATGTTACCATTGGATCTGAAGAGACTGGAGTTTATATTGAAAAGCTGGGGGAGACTTCACATAGTGAAAATTGTAAGTCCTGTGGATCTTCTGAAAGCTTTGAAAATGTCTTCATACCATCTTCCTGTTACCTGTATAAAACATGACTATTCCTAGTCACTATTGCTATGTGCTCTCTTTCCAGCTGCTATTTTGGTCATGTGGATCTGAGGAAGTGGTGCAGTAGCTACAGCTTTTTCTTTATTACCAAAGTTGCATCACAAGCACTTTTGTATTATTCTAAAGTAACTTTGTTCTGAGAAGCATCACCAGCTGCAGTCCATATTAAAAATCTACCCTCAACTTAATCAGGTGATACATTTCCATTCCTAAGCTACATGCTGTGTCCTAATGTTAGAAAAAGCTAAGAGTAAGGCCTTTCCCTCTTGTTGTAATGACATACATTGTTTAAAAGTATTAGTGCCAGGAGTAGTTCTTCTTTATTGAGTAGATTATGGACTTTAAGGAGTAACTTCAGTTGTTGTTTCTATGCCTGGTTGCTCTTCCAGAGGCTTTTCTGTGCTTGGCAGCAAGTTGACTTTTTATGGATGTCAAGTACTCAATGTGGAGAGATTTTTCATACATGTATTTTTGTGTGTACAGGTAAGGAAGACACCTCCTCTGTTGCATTGTTTCTCCCTGCCTCTTAACATGGCAATAGAACCTGTTTCTTTGCAGCAAGATGAGAATCAAGTTTAAGCTCTGAGTATTTAACAGCTGGTTTATTTTCTTTCCTACCTTAAGACTCTTAGGAAGTTTATTACATAAATAGCTGGAGCCTGCAACAGAGCACCTGGACACAAACCTCACCTGTGTAACAGTGTTATGAGTTACATGACTTAAGAAAGAGAATTGTTGGATTTAGAGGGGTGTGACTCAAGCTGCATTTTGGAGATAAAGCCCTATAAAGAAAAAGCACAGCCAGAAATAAGTTTGTGGTTTATTTGGCATTGGAGCTGGTACTACAGTTGGGACAGTCACTGTCTTGTTGCATACAGAACCCTTAACATTTTTTAAACATGCTCAGGAGACAAAATTACACCTAGGCTGATACTGTACACAAAAATAAGGTTCTCTAAAAAAAAAAAAAATAGTATACACAAATTCCAAAAGCAGTGTTAGGAAAATACATTTGGACCTACCAACAGTGACATAGTTAAGCTATTCAACTGACAGAGAAGGTTGGTCAATTGGTATGACAATCCTTTTAACTGCAAGAGAATAGTCTTTGGTTTTACATGGTGTAGTAATTAGTTACTTATTGTTCTGAGCCAACATGAAACAAGATAAGGAAAAGGCAAAGGGTTTTCTAGGCAGTGCTGCTTTGAATGCTGGATTTTTGTCACACCACTTCACTGTACAAGGCTGACTAGGTTATCTAGCTCTGGCTAAGAACATGGCTGTCTGTGAACAGGAAAAACCCTGGAATAGTTTCCTAATGCTATCTTCAGGAAACTCATTTGTTGAGATTTGAAGTTTTTGGGTGTTCTAGTTGAGATACATACATTGAAAGATTTGACCTACTTGGAAAGTGCAACATAAGACAAACCACTAAACCCGTTAAACTGCAAAGAGTGAACTGCTGGGGCAGATTTAAAACTGTAGTTCCTTCTGGATTCCCCAGAGTGTATCTGCACTCTTCCTTAATTTGTCCTCTTCCTCAGGTTTTAGGATCATCTTCACTACATCAGTGATGCCACTACTGCCCAGTACACAAGGAACACTTAGGAAGACGTCTTCTTTTATTCCATGCATGCCCTGAAAAGTAGGTAAGGATCATTAGGCTAGAATTCATGTACATCTATGTATCTTATAGAAAATCCTATCAGGAAAACCAAATTAACTTTCTACTTCAACTAAATTTATCCCTGTTCTTCAGAATTCGCAAGGTTTTTAGTTCTCAGACACAAGTTAACAAAAAGAGGCTGCTCACCTTAACAACTGTAGAGATCGGGTGCACTCTTCTCAAATTTTTCATAATAGTTTCAGCTAGATCTGCCACAGAAAGGCCAATAGCCCATGATGTGTACCCCTTCAGTTTGATGACCTCATAGGCACTGGAGAGACAAAGTTACTCATTAAAAAACAAGTATCATCAAATTAAATATTTCAAGTTTGTAAGAAGGGCTTTTGAAGGTGCCTTAATGAATCTGGAGACATCAGAAGCTTGGATGATTTGCTGACAGGACTGACATGAACTCAGCAGTGAAGAATTCTATTTGCATGTTATGCTACACCCTGCAGTTCTGCTGGAAACTTGGAAGTTAAAGCACTTCCCTAATTGGAAGGTCACTAACCATGAAAGATTAACTCTGCCAAATCTACATTACTCTTTAAAATATTATTTCAAGTTCTATTATGTCTGCATCTTGACATTTGTTTTGGGCTACTATGGTATTTATGAAGCCAGATGTGGATACTGCAGTTCAGAGATGCTATAGCTCTTCATAATTTGTTCTCATGTTGAAAAAAATCAGTACTTACCTATCCACCACCTGCTTATGGACCTCCTTCCAGTGTTCCTTGTCTGCATCAGTTCCCATATCTGGATGAAGAGCCTTCAGGGACACACCAGCAACATTCACTCCACTCCAGACAGGTACTGAGAATTGCACAGAGATTAATTATCTCACAAGATGAACAATCTCCCCAACCACAAAGAAACTTAGGTTTGTTCTCCTCAGATTAACAGTTAACATGGGATCTAGCTGGATTATTTGCAGCACACGTCACTATGACTTAGATATGACTTTAAATATAGTATGACCTACGAAGCCCATCTAAATTGCAGGCTAAGAACCTAGGAGCATATAAACTTCTTTATACATTATGTCACAAGGTTTGAATATACCTTTATTAAAGCAAAACACTTAAGCAACATGAACTAAAATGATAATAACTATTTTGCAAAGGTTACTCAAAATAAAAATTGATACCAAGTGAGTCCTCCTGAATGTCAGGAAACAGGCAGTACTGCTCTGGTGCTACTAGAGAAAGTAGAGGTTAAATAAGGAGAAAGTTGCTCTTTCTCCTGTCCTCTAGACTTGCCTCTTCCTATATATAGTTCTTGAAGAAGAGAGATGCCAGTAAAGAGAACTGACTACCAGACTACTGGTGCAGATTTTTGGGAGTCCCTTGCAGAGAACTTTACCCTCTTGCTGCTTCAGTTTGTTTTTTTGGAGAGTTATGGGAACAACTTAGCCTAGAAATTGTTAGCCTCCTCTGGTTACAGCAATGACCTTTTCCAAGCAGGGTAACTCAGGTCAAATATAGATCATCTAGGGTTACTGTACACAGCATAAGACTTAAAGCAGGACTTGCATTCTTAAAGTGCTGCAGTGCAAAGGTTTTTGAGCAATGTTTTGCTGTAGTTTTTGGGGATGTTTCTTGCAAACAAACTGTGAGGAAAAGTTCTGTGTAACAGCTTGATTTCCCCCTTACCGCTGGAATCTCCATGCTCTCCAATAATCCATCCGTGGCAGCTCAGAGGATGGATGCCCAGCCTTTCTCCCATGAGGTGGCGGAAACGGGCAGAGTCCAGATTGCAGCCACTACCAATCACACGGTGTTTAGGAAAGCCACTGATTTTCCAGGCCACGTAGGTCAAAATGTCCACTGTAAGTAGAAGAGGGAAAGTGTCACTCATGAGCAATCTGATAACTAGGCTGGTATCTTCCACAAATCTGTAAGCATTTTATCTTTACATTAGTTATGTGGAATAGAGCACAAAGGGATGCCTGTTGCCAGGCCCTGCAGTGGGGTAACACAATGACTGCTTCAAAGGCAGAACTGAGGCTGTCTATGCCATGCATGCAATTACAAGGGCCCCTTACTGTGTCCTGGGCTGAAGACCACTTAAAAGGCAATTGAAGCCCCAAGCTGGAAGGAACTTTGTTTATTTCTCAGAGGACCAGCTTCCCAAGTGTGGAGAGAGAAGATGACACTAGCTATGTGGTTATGTGGCTTTTCTAAAAGCCTATGCTTGGTCACATTAATATACTAATGCCACCTGACTGAAGAAAACACTATTCACTAAGCCAAATTCTCTTATTAAGGCAACACAAGACAAACCTGGGTTTGAGACAATAAGCAGCTTGCAGTCAGGGCTGTATTTAACAACATTGGGAATGATGAATTTGAAGATATTCACATTGCGCTGGACCAAGTTAAGGCGACTCTCTCCTTCTTGCTGACGGGCACCAGCAGTGACAATGACCAGCTTGGAGTGTGCGGTCACACTGTAATCTGCAAACAAAAGGCTGCATCAAATATGACTCCTTTCTACACGTGGTTCAGAACAGAAGTTCTCTGTTCCTTTTAGTATTGGTATCCAAAATTCTCAAGTTTGAGGGTGCTGAAATTCTCCTGGTAATTGTTACCCTAGACTTAGGTTCTACAGAAAGCTAGGTGTTCTTTCAAGACTGTGGTTCTTTGCCACAAGTGGCAACCTTAAGGGCATGTCAAAATCTTAACATTTTGAACTTGGGCAGGGTGGTATTATATACTTCTCAGGCACAAATGGGTGTAGGTGCTAGAGTACTTAAACTCATCTTTCTGTACTGAGTGGTGAACTCTGAAGCAGAGGATTCCTAGTTGGACTGCCCTTAACAAGGTACAAGAAACTGAATGTCAACTAACAGAAAGGAAATGAGTTTTCCTCCTAACAGTTAGGAGGACAGGCTAAGTGCTAGACTTGGGTGACCAGTCTGAGATCTCAAGTGGCTGTCTCCCTTTGGAAATTAGAGCATTAAAGCCAACTACTTGCCTTTGCCAGAGACAATCTTCGGTGTTCTAAGGAAGAGGCTGCCATGCTGGAGATCCAACATCTCTCCTCTGAGCTTGTCCTCCACAACATCAACAAGGGCAAGTTCATCAGCCAAGTCCTACAAGAGATCAAGATTAAACAGTAAGTTGATTGCCTCTTTGAGCAAAGCACCCAATCTGTAAACTGTGAAGTTACAAGTATTTTAAAAGCAGCGATCTATTTAAGCAGTTTTGTTCATCTGTATCGCTTTACTTGTTCCAGAGCAGAGTATTTAAATTAGTCTCCTGGGATATCCACTTTATTGACTCAGTTTTGTACTTTTCATATCCCCATTCTGTGTGGAATAGTTATACAACTTAGTACAACAATGATGAAGAATAACTTGATATCTGTTCATTAAAAACCTATTTTACAATTAAGAAAAGCAAGCTTGATGTTAACCGCAGCATCTTCAATATAATAATGCAATGCAGAGGATAAGTCATTCAGAGTGCCTAGGACCACTTTTTCCAGTCCACACTGCCAAGAATGATTCCACTGCACATCCTGCTTCAGACAAACTGACTCCTTACTTCTTAGCCTTTCTATATGCCTGGAGTGTTAGAGGACTTCTGCTTAGAAGGGGGTCTTGAAGTCATTCACAGGTAAATGCAGCTCTTAAGTCAGAATGATACCTAGAGCATGTTCTGTCTAATAGCAGGATAAATTTGGTTTACAAGAACTACAACTATTTGTTCTCTGTCAATACCTTGACGATTGCTGCTCCATCTCAGACCCAAAGAAAAGCATGGACAGCCAAACGTTCATCATGTGTGGTTGCCCAATTAGTCTAACAATGGAGATTATTACTTTTTGCCCTTTGAGGCCTCAGGTAGTCACAACTGTGCTGCTTCATCCCAAACTAGACACTTACCTTCATCAGGATGCTGATAGCGCAGGCCATTCCAACTGCACCCACACCAACCACACTGATCTTATTGTGGGCATGACTGTGCTCCTCTTTGTGGACATTGTGGATGAGCTGATCCTTGACAGACATGGTGCACTGATGCAAGAAAAGCAGCAGATTATTTCTCCAGGCTTCAGAGCTTTTACTGACACCAGAATTTGTACCAAGCAAGACAAGACTTTATTCCAGAATAAGAAAATAGATATAAATCAGATGCCTAAAACATCTGGCCTGTATGCAGCAAAATGATTTTAAAACTGAATTATTGATGACAATGCACTGTTTAATCTTACTTCAGCTTTCTCTAAAATACAACCCGAGAACCATAGATTTTATAGCTGGGTGGCACTCCAGCAACATTAGTAGAATGCTCTAAGTGATCATCCATTTAGGTACAGGAAGCCATTTTAGTACTTCCAAGCACAGCCTGGTCTGGCAGCCTCCATTCTACTGTCCTGAAAAACTGGTATTCTGTGCCCTGAAGCCCTTCCGGAGGTGAAGTTGTACAACATTTAGGAGGCAAGCCCTTAAGCACACTGCCAATCCATAAGATTTGTTTTAAAGTGAAAGTGCAGTTTTGAATTAAGATTTCTAGAAATCTGATCTTTCCATCTGCCCCACCCTCAATTTTTTTAGCCATCAGGTAAACCCATGCTGGTTTTTAGCATGGGTTCCAATCCAGCAGCCACAGGCATGCTGAAATGCCATGATGATGATGGAGTATCGTGCCTTCACTGCAGGCTCCCCGCGGAAGCCGACACCGTGCTCTCCCAGGCGGTGCTGCCCTGGCAGCAGCACAGCTTCTGCCTTGCCCTCGGAGCCCGAGGCAGGAGCAGCCTCGCAGACGGCTGCAAGTACAGACACACCACCATTCTCAAGCTTAGCGCTGAACAGGAAAGGCCAGGCAGCGCTGGCAGAGCAGGACTGGGAGTTTGGGGCAGGAGGAGGGACAGGAAGCCAACAGCGCCCATATTTAGAACCAAGATGCGTCAGTCTTCATCCACAGAAATCTCCTGAAGCGTGTCCCTGCACAGTGCGTGCTCTCCACGTGCCAGCTTCTCCCTCTCGGGGCTGGTGAGGAGCTCACCCCCCTTCAAACATTCCTCAGCTACGCTTAATACTCTAAATTTTTGCTTTTAGAGTGCCTGGAAGAAGCAGGTTGGAGCAGAGCCAGCAGATGAGGTGTTACATTAATGCTCCATTCTAAACGCAGCCCCAAGCCCCCCACACAGCCCTGGTCCTCTTGCTTTTCCAGGCTCTGCCTCTCCACACCCATGGGATTAACTCCGGGGGGAATCGGTCGAGCTGGGGGCGCCGAGCGGACGTTCG
>NW_010145634.1:35975-43921 GCF_000699245.1 Pterocles gutturalis | reverse complement strand
CCTGATCTGCAGCCAAGAGCCGGAGCTCTCAGGTTGTTTGCAGAAGCTAAACCTGTTTTTGCCACAAACGCGACCAAGTACTTCATTAAAGTCATGGGCCCACCAGTCTGAGGTTTGGTTTTTTGTTTTTTTTTGTTTGTTTGTTTTTCCTTGAACAGCGGTTGTCAACTTTTTTTTAAAAAAAAAACAGAGCCAAACTACTATACGTCGTGTTCTGTGTAATTATTTTTTTGTCTTGTCACGTGGGAGGTATCTGCCATTCTGTGACTTACTGTGGATTTCACTTTGTGCTACGGAGTGAAAATGTTAAGAGGAACTTCAGTATTAGAACCAGTAGCTCCTACAGATGCTCCGGTGAGAGTGTTTAACATGAAGTTTAACACTCCACTGCTGTGGCTAGGTGGAGTAGTTAAGGACCTGAAGCAATGCTCGGAGCACCATACGCACCTTCTGGTCATTAAGTGACAGCTATTGTTTACGCGGTGTTTAGCCTGGGGCTTTTTTTTAATTCGTTGAATAGGAGCGGTGATCACCTCGTTACAATGCTGGCTACAGCCAGCATTGCTAATTACTACTGTTTCTGTAGTTTTCCAAGGTGTAATTACTTATTCGTTATTCATCTTATTTGTTATGTAAAGTGACTACCAAAATGCTGAAAGGTAAGTGAATTAGTGCCAACTGGACAGCACTAAGTATCAAAAAAAAAAAAAAAAGCGCTATATTTTCAGTTCATCGTTGTCTGTGAAAAATATTTACTTGGAAACAAAATCAAAGAAATGGAAACATTCAAATCTATGTATACAAAATAGCCAATATAATTATGTAAAACTTTTGATCCACAAGTAATTCATAATTTTGGATTTAGCTTTGTCTTAAACTTTGAGTTGCAGCCCAGTGTCTTAGAGATAAAAGAATGTGGTTAACATTCTTGGAAAATTATACTAATGGCAGTGAACGGAGTAAAGAGATTCTTCCTCTTTTTTTCTTCATACCCTGCTGTAACTCTGATGACGCAGACTTTTTTTTTTTCCCCCCTCCTCCGTTTCCCAGAGCAAATCTGAGGGGCCTTTGCCTTTTCTCCCTTTGGAAGAGAAAACAAGCCTGTATGAAGGGGAAGCTTCCTTGCAAGACAGTTCAGCTGCTTGTTGGACAAGGCAGTACTCAAACCATTCTAAACCAGGTCAAGCCGTGCTTATTTGTAGAAAGCATACAGAGAAGAAAAAAGGAATACACAATCTTTCAGGCAAAAGAAAACATGTTCACTTGGCTTTGGGATGAACGCACCTATATTTAGTTAATGATTATGTTTATTTTGGGAAGGCTGCAGCAGCCAATTTCATTTTGGGGCAACAAAAACTCCAGTTGAATGGGCATGTTGCTGATATCAATCAGAAGGCTTTTCCTTTTTCTATTTTGATAAATTATTTAATCTCTTTGTAACCTGTACTGAGGGGTTGGAAAACACATTTTTTTGTCAGGGCAGGCATGTTCAACTGATGTGAAAATATAATGGAAATGCGTATTTTTCCTTATGGAATACTGCTTTGGTGGATAGTGTTCTCCCCAAAAAGCAAAGAAAAAAAAAAGCATATTTGTTTGAACTTTAATTAAAGCCTTCAAAGGTGAATATGGGGTGAAGGTAAGATACTGCAGCTTTACAGTGAGGTATGTTCACTGAGATCATTATCAGATGGGGAAATAAGACTGGCCTTCATGAGTTTGCTGCAGTAAGGTGGAAGTGTCTTTTACACCAAGATGGTTTATGTGTCATGGGTAACTAACAGAGAAAAAGCAGGCTCTCTGCTTTTTTTTTAAGTAAGCGGTGAAGGCAAATCCTGCGATGAAGAAAATAATTGATACAAGAAACCATGGAAAGTGTCTGTTTTGCTGGTAGTCCCTGCAAAAGTCTTCTCATGACCTACCCATTTTATACTGAGAATGGTACTTTGCTGAAGTACATGAATCCTAGGGGGAAGGATAATCTTCACCTACCCATCAGTTGATCCACAGTATGTAATATTATGAGTGTGCCACACTCTATGAAGTGGTACATCTCAGCCTGATATGATTGGTAGCAAAGTAATTATTAGAGCTGGTTAGAGTTTTTCCTTCTCTTAAGGAAGATGTAATTGCTTTCTAATTTAAAAGCAAAATTTCTGTTCTAATACAGCTTTCATAAATGTGCTTGGTACTCTTGCACTTTTCCCCTCAGCCTTTTTTTTTGTGGAGGTATATATATTCATCTAGCTGTCTTCAGAGGTTTAAAAGATAGAGCCTCTTTCAAAGTAGCTCCATTTGGTCTAAACTCACAAGGAGTGTTTGTGTGTGTGATGTCAAAAATAATTATTCCCCTCTACTTTGCCTTGAGAAGTTCTCAGCTGAATATTGTCTCCTTTGTCTAAAGAGCTTTTATGAATACCTTCTAGAACTAAGTCTGTGTGTGAAAAAGGTGAGTTGTCTTGCAGTGAGAATGTGTTGGTGTTCCTCTGTATTTTGTAGTCCACAAAATTCCAGAGTTTGATGCCTTGTTTTAAGGGAGAAGAGGAGTACACTGTTGTTTATCTTACTCTCCTTGTTTTTTTTAGGCTGCCATTTTGCTTCCTAACCAGGTGATCCCAGTTTTGTGTTTGTTTTTGCAAGAGTATTGCTTTACACTTGATTTTATTTAATTTTATCTTAATGGTTTCTGAGCTTCCTTGCAATTTCTCAACATAATTCTCAGTTCTAATCCTCTCTTCTGATGTGCTCACCAAATCCCACTAGTTTTGTGTCAGCTGCAAATTTTATGAACAAACTCATCATTGAAGCAATTAAAAAGAATATTGAATAGAACCATGCCCAGAATGGATTTCTCTGGGACTCTGAGGTGTTCTTGGTTATTAAGCGATCATTCCTGGGCGCTAACCTGTTCAGGTTCTGGCAACCAGTTAATTTTTCATATGTTTTTGGTAAGATAATCTGTTTCCTAGTTTTGGTTATTTTTCCTGGCCTGTTAAATGGCCTGCTGGAAGTGGTCTAGCAACTTTTGCTCAGTGGAGCAAACACAGAATTCTGAACTGGTGCCGGTAGGTCCTGGAGAGTCCCATTTGCTGTTCTTGTGGTTAATAGTGCTCCTACTGCAAATATGACCTTACCCATCCTTAAACAGTCTCCGAGTTTGTCTCTGAGTACGAGACACAGAAGATCGATCTATGGCGATTTGCTTATTCTAGTGTTCCCGCTATTAGAACCGTGCAAATTGCAGGGCAGTGGGGGAATACCAAAGGAAAACTGCCACTGCAGAACTTTGATCCTATAAGCCACAAAAGTTGTGGATGTAGTAGATTGGGAAAAATAAATTATTTGTTGTATGATTATGAAGACTATGGTGATTCAATTTAGTCAAAGTGAAAAAGTATACAGGACCATGTTGTTTTCTTCTGATAACACTCAACTTGAGCCAGGCTACTACTCAAAGAATGGCATATATTACAGGATCACTTCTTGTTTGCATTATGAAGTTGGGTTAAAAGGGTTACTTAGGCAATGAATACTGGCACCTTTGGAAAGCATGACTTCTACTTGAATTCTGGATAAGTCAGTTATGTACTGGGGAAATCTTATGTATATCAAGCATGGGAGTCACAAAGACATGATCACAGAAACTTGGATCGTCACATTAGTGGAATTTGCTATAGCTTGCTCTTTTTTCTTCCATACGCTTTTCTCTCCTCTAATCCATTTTTTGAGTTGTGTTTCTCTCTTTTTGCTCACAAGTGTTTAATATTTCACTTCACAGCTTCTTTTCATAGCTACCTACTTTTTTTTCATTTGTTACGTTTTCTTCCTTCATTAATGCTGCTTATGCCAGTGTTATGCATAGTGACACATGGGGCAATTATACTGCCTAAGAAATACTAATTTAAATAGAGTACTGCTTGCCATTTATGCAAACTTGAGAACCAGTTGTAAGTACTGCCTCTGCTTCTTGAAATATGGACTTGGTTTTCCTCATATATAAGCATGTTTAAGACAATCGGATCAAAATAAGGCTGGATTTGGCCTAGTTGTCTAAGTGCTGCTGACGTGACTTACATCTTTCCTAAATATGCACTTTCATACTGAACTTCATAGCATGAAACATGGGATAGCCTTGTCCTGGCAACCAGGAAAAATAAAATACTGCAGACAAAAATGTAGCCCTGACTCTCTCTGAAGAGGAAAAGGTAGAGACTTCTTTTTCTGTTTTCACAGTGTTATTTTGGGATGCAGTTGCGTGTTTCATGTGTGCTCAGGTTTGAGACTACAAAGTTGTGAATACAGTAATACAGTAGCAGCTATCAAATAGTATTATAAAACTTAGTAGTATGTTCTAAGTCAACCAAACAAAAGCCTATTTTTTTATCAAGTAGCAGAATATGTTGAGATTCCCTCCTACCTAAAGGGGGAACTTCTGGGACAAGTCCAAGAACTTCTCATTAGCCTTCATATCTCAAAAATGTATTTTATCAAAAATCAACCCGGTGCATATGATGAAAAGAGAAAACAAAACAATAAAACAGGGACAGGAATGGTCAATTAAGAGAGGGTTGTTTCAGTATTTTCTTAAATATATTTTCAGCATGCAAGAGCAGTTTGGTCATGTGTACTATAACACAATTTCCTGAGGTGAGTGATGGCTATCTGATGAGTTGCACAATTTGATCAGAAAGGCCAAAGGCAAACAGCAGCCCTGGGATGTGTAAGCTTCTCTAGAGGCTATCAAACACCTGGATAAATTGAGGCCATCTCTGCTGATATCCAACTTGTGGAATAATGGCAAGATATAGCCTTAAGGGTTTTCTGTTCATGCTCACTTGTGAGCTCATTGTTAATAGTTACAGGTAAGTAGGACTCTGGAGATATTTTTATTTTATATTTGTTCCTCACTAAATCAGGTGCATGAACATGAAATATGGCTGCTTGATAAGGAATGAATTAGATTTAAGGTGTGGAGTTTTGATTTCAGCTAGAATATACTGACCTTGTCAATATGCAGACTTTTCCTAATTTAGTGTTCCTGGTTAGGTTATAAGAATAGTTTGCTTCTGTTTAGCTTTAGTCAATTGATCTTGAAGCCAAAATAAATCAATCACCATGAGACAGTGTACGGTATCCCCCTAGATTCAGCTGTGTCAATGGAAGGAGTAGATGTCAGCTGTCTGACACTGCTGTTTACAATAGTCACTGCTTGCAGTGATCTACTGACACAGCAATTCATATGACCACTGTCTAATAAAAGAAATGCAGATAAATCAGGTTAGTTTTGACTCTTAAGGTAAAAGGTGCGAGACCATCAGACTACCAAAATAATGCTGCCGCAGACTGTTTTCAACATTCTTCATAAGAAGTGTGGTGTAGATTAAGGCAACATTTAGTCCAACAAAACAGCTGAATCCAGAAAGGGACATCTGTCCATAAACAGGAATTCATACAAGGGAGTAATAATTCAGTTAACTACATAATTTGAGTTTAAATTTATTTAAGTCAGGAATATTTCTGTTAAAAAGATCTGTGTGCCGCTTTCAGAAATCCTTTTTTTTTAATGTGTTTTTCTACTGTATCACACATAAGTTCTGCTACCTTAGCTTGCATGGGTTTTCTATTCATTGTTGCACTGACTTGGACTGCTATCTGTCTGAGGGGTAGAGCCTGTTCACCCTTTACCATCTTATTCAGTGACCTGTACATGTTAAACTTGAGAACACTTACAAAGTGTTGGTTTAATACAAGATGTTTCGATCTACCTGAGTCATGTACTTGAGTAAGTTATGATGATGTGCTTGAAATCTTCAGTGGGAGACGGTGATACTTGCTGTCCAGTTTGTCTTGTGCAACAAATGTTAAACTGGATACCCGAGATAGCTAAGGGCAGTTAGCCTTGGGCAAAGAAAGGTCTCAGAACAGCTGTAGCTACATACTGTCTTCATACCTTGAAAAATCTAGTGTTCATTAATTTCAGAAACTTAGGTATAAATACAGAAAAAACTGTCAGAAAGTTAAATGGTGGCATTTGGCAATGAAGAGTCTTCTCCCCAGCTTTGCTAGAGACCTCCTATGAGGAGTTACTAAGCTCTTCTAGGTTCAGCTAGGCTCAAATAGTGCTCCTCTTGTTACAGTTCTGACACAAATTCTAATAGACTCATGTAAAATATTTAAATAGAACACTACCTCATGGGTAGGATTACTCTCCCATCAGCCACATTACCAACCCTTGTTGTAGGGCCAGGAGAAAATAGCATGTTCCTGGAATTGGTCTACTAGGTTCTTAAATGTTTGTGGAGATAAACTACTGGCAGAGGCTTGACTGTGTTCCAGTGTAACTTATGATACCTGAGGTGTGGACGTGGCACTGCTTCTGACTCAAAACCATAAAGTGCTGACTTTTGCCATGAGGCTTTGTGGATGTCCAGGGATGTGGAATAGGATCATAGAATGGTTTGGGTTGGAGGGGACCTGAAAGATCATCAAGTTCCAACCCTGCTGCCTTGAACAGGGACACCTTCCAGTAGACCAGGTTGCTCAAAGCCTCATCCAGCCTGGCCTTGACCCATCCCCTGGAGATGTTCATCCATAACTTCTCTGGACAGCCTCTTCCAGTGTCTCACCATCCTCATGGTAAAAAATTTCTTCCTAATACCTACTCTAAATCTAACTCCTTTTGATTTAAAACCATTACGCCTTGTTCTATTACAACATGCCCTTGTAAGAAGTTCCTCTCCAGCTTTCTTGTAGGCACCCTTCAGCTACTGGAGGGCTGCTATAAGGTTTTCCTGGAGCCTTCTCTTCTCCAGGCTCCAACTCTCTTGGCATGTTCTTGTACAGGAGGTGCCCCAGCCCTCTGACCATCTTCATGGCTATCCTCTGGACTCACTTCAACAGGTCCCTGTCCTTCCTGTTCTGAGGACCCCAAAGCTGGATACAGTACTCCAGGTGGCATCTCATGAGAGTGAAGTAGAAGTTCACCTCTCCTTCCATCTGCTGGCCATGCTTCTTTTCATGCAGCCCAGGACACAGTTGGCTTTCCGGGCTGCATTGATGGGTCATGTTGAGCTTCTCATCAACCAATACCCCCAAGTTCTTCCCCATAGGGCTGCTCTCAAGGCATTCTCTGCCCATCCTGTATTTGGGCTTGGGATTGCCTCAATCCATGTGCAGGATCTTGCACTTGGCCTTCTTGAACTTCATGAGGTTTGTGTGGCCCCACTTCTCAAGCCTGTCATGTTCCTTCTGGATGGTATCCCTTACCTCCTTGTCAATCGCACCACACAGCTTGGTGTTGTTGGGAAACTTGCTGAGGGTTCACTCAATCCCAGTGTGCATGTCGGCAACAAAGATGTCCCAATACTGACCCCTGCGTAATGCCACTTGTCACTGGTATCCACTTGGACATCAAGGTGTTGACTGCAAGTCTTTGAGTGTGACCATCCAGCCAATTCCTTATTCACCAAGTGGTCTATCCATCAAATCCATGTCTCTCCAGTTGCAGTGCTCTCACAAAGATGTGGAAGAGCAGCTTGTTCTAGGGATCAGCTGGGTATCAACTTCCTTGGAGTTAAATAGTTTTACAGTTGCAAAGATGTGGGATGGAACTGGATGTGTATGCTGAAGGCTTGAAAAAGGAAAATTAGTAAACATGCAAGCTTCAAAGGCAGAATTACTCCTCTGAGAGAACACTGAAGGGTAGTAGTGCCTGACACAAGGAAGAAAAGAGGTTCTGTAACTTCCCATTGCACAAAGTCACCCAGCTCTTTTTTTTGAACTGAACATAAAGCCTACTGGAGAGACTTTAGATGGTGGCTGGAACACTCCATTGTCCTGGCTGTCAGAAGGCGGAACAGTCTGTCTGTTAGTAATGTCTTTAACTGTTGTAGCAGTTTGCTGCAATGCTTATGAGTCAGAGCCCTGCTGCTCTCTTTCCAAGCACT
>NW_010145634.1:11698-35962 GCF_000699245.1 Pterocles gutturalis | reverse complement strand
AATGTATGTGAGAGACCACTGTTGCATTCAAAACATTGTGTTCTGGTCCACCTGTTTGGTTTTTAGGACTTGTAAATCCTTTGTCAGTCTGAAAGCCTCTAACTGTGTCTCAAACAGATGTATCTAGCCTCATGCTTTTTATTAATAAGAGAGACTAATCAGAATTATATTTTAATCCAAAAAACTGTTAGTAGGGTTACAAACTTGATTTTTTTAAATATTTTTTTTTCTTTTTTGTGGCTTAAGGAGAAGAATTGGCTACCAGTTTTGAACAACATGAAAATAATGTTTCTGATAAGAAGATACTCAGGAGTTAACTTCTATGTAACAGGCTGGTATCACTGGTTTTCAGACAGTTCTGTTGGCAACTGTCAAGAAACAGAAATTATTTTATTTCTTTCACTTCCTCTAGACTATATAAAACACATGCAGTCAACCAGCCCTCCTTAATTTCTGACACTTTACCACTTTCTAAGAATACCTAGGATTTTTCTGTGAAATTAATGATGACTTTTTCCTCTATAAAATGTGTATAGAATGACCTGCTAAGAGGAATAACAAAATAAAGCAAAGAACCTTAGATGTCAGGGCACTGCCTGGGGCAGGACAGGAAAATATGGGAAAAGTCAGTTATAATTTGTTATCTGAGGTCATAAAGATTCTTAAATGACCTGAAAATACTTGAAAAGTATTAGTATAAGATCTTGATGAAAAAGATGCCATGCAGTCTTAACATTGTAGTATGTGGTAAGGTGAAAACTGCTGAATTAATTTGTTCAGGATAGAAGATGAAATTATCAAGGAAAATGGACCTTCAAGCTGACTGTGGGTTTGTACTGGATGGGTGTTTGTCTATCAGGGATTTAACTCTAGTGCACTTGTGCTAGTATCAGTAAATATAAAGGGATGCATTTAAGAGGATGATCTCTGGTTAGAAGCTTTCAATAGCAGAGTGATTCTGAGGGGAATCCAGGGAAGCCAATGAGCTAGATAAACTTGCACTCCTTAGTTAACAAAGAGCCTGACAACAATATCTTGGAGCATGCAACTGGGTAGATATGTCGTTATTATTTTGTCAATAATGACCGTAATTTTGTTAACTGTTTTCTGTATTATTTATTGGCCCTTTGTGTTTACCTCTTATTTAGCAGGACAAATGGATTTTTTTTTTCTAGGGATGTCAGGGGTACAATCCCCTGCCTCGGTGTTGCCTCCATCCATTCTGATATGTGTTCCTGGTAACACTGAGGACTATGTCCATGCATCTTTTGCCTCTGACTGCTGTCTGCCTTCTCACTGGACCCAGCACTATGAACTAATCGTCAAGCAGAGGAAGTTTGCAGTCTAGGTGCTTGTGGAAGCCACTGAGATTTTTATGGGAAGTTACACCTGGTTTATAAGTGTATGCTGAAGTGTCAGTTTGTGTGTTGGCAACATTTGATGCTGTATGTTACTATGCATGGTATACAGACTGGTTAGCAGAACAGATGCTCAATTGTATTAAGCTTGCTGAGAAGCCTTTCAAAAATCACAAAGAACTTGTGTTTTGCTAGTGAACTTCTGAACCTCGGCTAAGACTGTATGTATTAAGAATAATTACCAAGGAAGAAAACAAATTTGTAAGTGGGTAAATGCAAGCAGTCTGAGATAGAAGAGTAATAAGCCAACCATCCCCACAGTAACCAAATAAGGTCACATTTAAAAGTTAACTGGAAACCAGTACTAGACTGTTGTGTAAGAGAGTCCCAAGATCAAGGAAACAAATATAATCAGTTACAAAAAAGTATACCAATATAGCCCTACTTGTAAGGGATGTAACGACAAAATAAAGCAAGCTAGCACCAGTAGAGATGCAGTTGTGTAAGGCCTGAAACAGGTATGAAAAACATAGAAATCTCTAGAAATCTCTTGCAAAGCCTTCATTATCCTGCACCACAATAAACAAACAGAGCTATTCTGCTTGTACTTAGAAAAGTGTGGTACATCATAACCTTCTCTTGTTTTGGGGGAGTGATAAAGGTTCCTGAAACAGGAAGAATTGATTTGAAGTTATGATTAGACCTATGTCTCTCTCCATCTTTCAGCTCTTCTTCTCACATGCCTCTCACTACTGCCAGCGATTGCCCAGCATCTTGGCTGCTGGGACAGGACTAAGCTTGCTACTTCTGTCATTGTGTGGGACAGCCAGGAGAAGAAAAGGACTCTCTACTTTTGTTGTTCATGTTTGTCTTGACTGCTGCCTTGCATTGCTCAACTTTTTCCTCAGAAGCCAGGTTTAAGGAAGTAAAACTGACTCTTCAGGTTGTATAGACTGCTTAAGCAGCTGTTTGTTGCCATCTTAGCCCAGACAAAACCAGAAGTCTGCTGTTCTAAGTTACTGCCTACTTTGCCTGGGCCAAAAGCTAGTCCTTGCCACTTGCAAGACTCTGATCAGACTGCATTTTAGAACCTAGGAAAGAGCTAAATTCAGAGTAATCCAAATAGAGAATGCACAACTGTAGCTGTGTCTGAAGCCACTACACAGAGGACTTTCCCAAACAGCCCCCAGAGCAAAGTTGTGGCACAAATCCTTACACAGGACAGGTCCAAACTGGAAGGTTAACCCTAAGTGTACCAGTAGCGTGTTAGATTCTGAAACCATCCCAAAAGTTACATAGGAATTGCCCACTTGAAAACCAATTGGCTGGGTGGACATACTTCATGCTATCTGTATTGCCAGGCAAGTTGACCTGCACGGCTAGCCTGTAAACCTGTGTTTGTCACCACATGAAGAATTTTGTAAGAAAGGGTTCAGACCATATGCATGAGTAAGGGCAGTAGAAGCCAGATCTCGTTTCAGCCCATGGACAACTTCATAGTAAAGTTGTTATCAAAAACTCATGGACTGGTGAGGAACAATCTGAATACACTGGAGACAGTGGGTCTCACTGTTATGTAGTCCGTACCCACAGTGAATAACATTCACAGGTTGTGGTACTGTATTACTGTGCCGAATCTAGAAGTAAGATTCCTTTATCAGCATTGTTAATATATCCATAGGTATTCACTGCTCCCTGTCCTGGCACCCACCAAGCAGGTAAAATTTTGGCCATTCTGAAGAAGTAAGGATCCCAACAGAGAATGTTGCTCCTTCTACATACTCATTC
Organism: Pterocles gutturalis; assembly: GCF_000699245.1. Taxonomy (NCBI): domain Eukaryota; kingdom Metazoa; phylum Chordata; class Aves; order Pterocliformes; family Pteroclidae; genus Pterocles; species Pterocles gutturalis. The sequence continues at coordinate 32,816 of NW_010145634.1, read as the reverse complement.
TCTTTCCTGTACCTAATTCCTCATTTGCCCTCTTTTTTTTTTTTTTTTTTTTTTGGTAGATCTGTCTTTAAGTGTGCAGATGTATATGAAACCTGTTAGCTTACTTCTGTGTTCCTAGCTGGTACGCATGGTGTGTGTGTGTCTGGTAGAAAAAATGGACTTATGTTTATTTGCAGGAGGAGCAGAGGAAGCACAAGAAGAGGTATGAATGAGTGAGAGGCCACAATAGGAGTGAGAAACAACCAGAGTTAAAACTAATCACTGGGAGGAAATTCAGGCCAAGCAATGGGAATGGAGGTTCCTGGCAGCTAGTTGGAAGAGCATTTGACTGCGCCAGTTCTTTTGCCACCTCATGGCTGTTATAGCTTTTGCTAGTAGCTGGTGTATAACTCCAAAACTAACTTCTATGTGGTGTTTCATCTGATCGGTGTTTTTGGAACATCCTGCATAACCGTCTTCATACAGAAGCAGTTACGATTGTAGCTCATTGGAGGATGATCTCAGGGATAAGGTAAACTATGTAGAGATTGTAAACAAGTAACCCTCTTAACAGGCTGCCTCAGCTCACATATACTTTGTTACTTTCTATTACAGTTAAAGTAACAGTAACCAATTTAAGGAACAAATACCTTAACACAGCTGCAATTGTGGAGAGGTTCTGCTGAACTGAGGAGTAAGGAAGTCAGCTGCCAGAGTTCTCAAATTTCAGTCATTATGAAAGTGTCCTTTTCCAGGAAGGGTTATTCAATGTGTAGGTAGATTGTTTCTTCTACATTGTCCAGTAATTTTACTTAAGAAACAATCTGCCTATTAGCAGGCACTGGTGGTTAGAAAATTTGCAGTGGAAAGGACTGTGGTTGTTACCCCAAGTCCTGGGAGGGACCACTACAACCCACAGATCAGTCAGGAATGGAGGTCTGCAGCTATATTGGGTTTTGTGTCTAATGACCAGGCTTTGATAGAGACCCTCTGGAAAAACAAAGCACTAATTTCAAGAATCGGTAAAGATGTTAGTGCAGGTGGGACTCGAAATGTCGTGGGTGGAACCTTTCCTACTTTGTTTCTGAAAGCACACATGTATGATCTGAGTTCATCCCTCTATGAAAGTTCTTTCATTTTAAAGTTAAATAACAGCAAGTGAGTTGCTGCCAAAGCATTCTGGAACTATACTGCACATAGTTCCCACATTTTTTATCTTCCTGAGAAATACTGCTTTCATTTCTTTTGTACCTTGGGTTAAAGAAAGCAGCATTAATTTGCTGAGTTAGTGAACTGTACCAATGCTCCTGTTCAGATCCCAAACACTGGCCTTCTTATTATGTACTCCTTGCATATGGAGCTATGGTGACACATGATGGTAGAATTTCTGGCTCAGCATGCCATGGTGGTGAGTTTTGTCCCTCAATATTTCCTTATATCTGCAAGCATACTGTAGAGAAAGAGTATTCTTGTGTTTCAAATGTAATTTGGCTGAGCACACAAATTCTTGGAGACAGATGATCCCCACTTTGAAAGCACAAAGACAGCATGCAATTTCTGTAAAAGAAAGAATAAACTGGTGTCAGAAATATGGACAGCACACAGAGGCCAGCTCTTTATCCAATGATCTAACTGGTGGAAACGTTGAGTCTTTGTTGACATGGCAAATTTCCCCTTGCAGCTCAATAAATTGCATTAATTACTTGATGGGAAGAAAAGGGGTATTTTGAAGGCATTCTGTGAAACAACAACTATCAACAAAAATTATGACAGGTAGGTTTAAAAACTTGTGGTTTTAAATTTAGTTTCCATTTAGTAAAAAAATACTTTAAAAAATAAGCCTTCCAATAATAGATAGTGAAAATAAATAGTGACTTACCCTTGCAACAACTTACTGAGTAACTTGATGGAGTGAAAATGTTTGTAGGAGGATGTACTTTGATTTTAAATACCAGCAGGACTCTGTAAACTTGTTCAAATCACTGTGCACATAGCGGCTTTGTTTGTGCCTAGAACCTACTCTAGATGGGTTATATATGAATAGAGTACAAACCTCATGCTATGGTTACAATATTATGCAATTAACATCTTCGAAAATTTGTTGAGATACTTTACATTTCTTTCCAATCCCATAGAAATTTTGCTATCCATCTGATCATAGATTTTTGCATTGCAGAGTTGTTTTGGTGCCATATCCAAAAAGCACATTACAAATCTGCTGCAATATCGGGCTGTGCTGGTTGGTTTTGCCCTGCAGCTGGATTGCTGATTGGGTAAGCCTGTGACTACATTCAGTTCCAGAAGAGCCGGTTTTTGTTTTCAGTTGGTACAACTCACCATGACTCGCACTCCACTGTCTTCAAGATCCACCACCCTCAACTACTTTTTGGCTCAATTTAAGACTGAAAACAGGGGACCAAGCAGTGGCTGAGTCACTGCTGTTGTGTGCCATCAAGTCTCTCATTTGCTTATTGGCCACCTGCCTCTGATCTGGATTATATCATACCAAGGATCTGCTCCAGCTGGCCAGAGACTGGGGAATGTGAGCTGTAGTCAAGGATACCTGCAAAGCACTGGGAGCTACAGCAAAGAGTCTTTGAAGAGAAGCACAGGGAAAGGCAAATTAGAGGGAAGGCAAGGGAAAAACAGAGGCAAGGAGCCAATTTCTGATCTCAGCACCACTGATGTCACCAATGAGTATCTGGTCCAGAGAATGCTGGGGGAGAAAGAATAGAAACAGGTCAGAGGGAAAGGTGACAGAGAAGCAGAGGTGACAGAGATGGGATAATTAATCATGTCTCAACTGTAATCTTAATGACTACTCCACTTCAGCACTTGTAATGCCTCTTACTCAGCCAAGAGCACAAAATTGATAAAATCTCTCCAAGAGAGTGGCTTGTTCATCATAGCAGCTCCAGCTGCAGATTCATCTGAAGAGCAATGTGCATAGATATAACGAGGATGCAAAGGTTTAAATCTCCTCATGTTTCAAGTGAAATCCTATAGTAACAAGCTTCCTTAAACTTAAGGTCTACTTTCTTGTAATTTTCTGTGCATTTCCAAGGTTGCTTAATTTGCTGGTACTCTAAAGGTAGGTGAATGCCAACAAGATTTTTTTTTTTTTTTCAAAGCTTCAACTAGACTTTGAACACATTCTACTCAGAAACAACAAAAAAAATCCAACAAACCCACAAACAAATGACCTTCCTGAAGTATTTTCTTTTGAAAATGCTCATGTGTTGGAACTCTGCTGGTGAATCAAAATAGATGAAAATAAATGTTATGTTTGGTACAAGGATTTTTTAGTTATTTCACTAAACTATTTGTTCTGAAAGTAGTTTGTCATCTTCTAAAGTGAGGAACAAAAAGTGTGCATGAAGAACTCCTCATTTGCTTAAAAATATTCTTCAAGCTAAAAAAAAATTATTTTTAATGAATTGGCTCATAGTAACGCCTTCCAAACTCTTTAATTTTACAAACATTTGTGCCAGAAAAAAATTTTGGGTAGGTTGACCTGCAATCATAAAACTAAGGAAGAGCTAATAGCCAGTTTCATGTATCTAGATATAGCTAGGGTTAATGTGATTCAGTATTAAAAAATAGAGTTCAGTTACTGCTTTTCACTAAAGAGCACATGATTCTCTAAAATAAGGGTTTGGAATTCTTTGTCCATTATTGGAATAGCAGTCTGATTTTCAGAAGTGGTTTGAGAAGTACCACTGAACTGGGGGAAAGGAGGCATTATCTTCTATTCCTGTTGTGAAGATACTTTTGGAGAGTAGTGTAGTATAGAGGGACCTGGGGGTCCTGGTGGCCAGCAGGATGACCATGAGCCAGCACTGTGCCCTCGTGGCCAAGAAGGCCAATGGCATCCTGGGGTGTATCAGAAGGCGGGTGGTCAGTAGGTCGAGAGAGGTTCTCCTCCCCCTCTACTCTGCCCTGGTGAGACCGCATCTGGAATATTGTGTCCAGTTCTGGGCCCCTCAGTTCAAGAGGGACAGGGAACTGCTGGAGAGAGTCCAGCGCAGAGCCACAAAGATGATTAAGGGAGTGGAGCATCTCCCTTATGAGGAAAGGCTGAGGGAGCTGGGTCTCTTTAGCTTGGAAAAGAGGAGACTGAGGGGTGACCTAATCAATGTTTATAAATATGTAAAGGGTGAGTGTCAGGAGGATGGAGCCAGGCTCTTCTCTGTGACATACATTGATAAGACAAGGGGCAATGGGTTCAAGCTGGAACATAGGAGGTTCCACTTGAGTATGAGAAAAAACTTCTTTACAGTGAGGATGACAGAGCACTGGAACAGGCTGCCCAGAGAGGTTGTGGAGTCTCCTTCTCTGGAGACATTCAAAGCGTGCCTGGATGCGTTCCTGTGTGATCTGATCTAGGTGTCCTGCTCCGGCAGGGGGATTGGACTAGATGATCTTTCGAGGTCCCTTCCAATCTCTAGCATTCTGTGATTCTGTGATACTTGGAGGCCTGATCTAGCAACAAGATGTGCTATGTTAGTTTTCTAACCATTGCATTAGAAAGTACAATAGTTTTTGCTGGATTTTTTTTGTAAGTGTGAATTTAAAGGAGCTTCTCTTTGGCTTGAAGCTGACAAATTTTTGTCAAGTTTGAAAAATAACCTCCCACAAAAAAGGCAAGGAAAATTCTACTTCCAATTAATGACAATCTTAGGAATAACTAAAACAGGTACTGCATATTAAAATCATGCACCTACCCCGAGAAACAAAACTACCCTTTGAAGTAAACAGCTTATATTTAAGAGATATTTGAAATTCCCATTTCCAGATGTTTCTATTACAGTTTGAATTCTCTTATCCTAGACTCCATCAACCACCCAAATTTGCAAGTGGAAGCAGTCTTATGGCCTCAGACTTGAGCTCACATGGAACTGCTGCTCATGCAGGACAGTCCTTGTGATTTCAACAGGGGTGCTTGTAGTATGCAGCACTTGTCATGTTTACAGATTTCCAGCTTGAAGCCTAAATGAAGCAGGTGTATTATTAGAAAATTAACTCAGCTGACTGAGCTTTTTAAAAAACTATTTGAATATGTAACTCTCCATATAACATACAAATCCCAGTTTTTCACACTGCTGGACGAGGTCATTCTCTCCTGAATTGAAAGAAGCTTCAGTGGGGACAGATACTTATTACAAGAAGTCATTAAGGGAGTCAACAGGATTGTATGATTTTCTGTAATGGAAGTCAAATAATGTTATTCAGCAAATATTTATGTGTAAGTTAGGCAATATCTGTTGAGTTTTCCAAGTTAGTTCTGACGCTGAAGAAATTTTAGAGTGCCAGATGTCTTGCTGTAGTAAGTTTACAAAATCCCTTAATGCTATTATTTTTGAAAGATAAATATAATTGTGCTTTGCTTTTCGCTACTGTACTTATGTTTCTTGAGTAGAAATAAATTTTGTTTCCCTTTACAGCAGCTGGAGCTGAGTTACACTCCACGTCTTCCTGGTGTGGATTGTCTAAGAACTCAACCAAGTACAATCATTATGGGCAGAAATTTGTGCTAACCTGCTAGTACAAATGCCAGTGTGCCATATATGCAGACAATCAACTTCTTATCAGGACAGCTTCTCTACTGGTCCACTGATTAAAGATCTCCCCACAGTGATCCTCCTTGGAAGAGTGATGTATTCTTTGCTGTACGCTCACTAGAAATATGGGTGAAACCCAGGATGTGATTATAAAGGTTTCTTTCCTTCAAGCTTGATTGGCTTTTCTTTATCATGTGTTAAACAAAAAGTCTATTCATTGCTAAGAGAGGATTCTCCACTTTGCTGGGAGAATACATCACAGGATGCTCGTATGCAGCACACCTCCTTGCTTCCCTCTCAGCAGTTCATCTGCTCCTGTCTTGCAGTCCTCATAGCTGCTAGCTTGAAGCTGAAGTCCATTCTGCACTGAGTTTGCCCAAACCAGATTCCTCTTCATCTGATTCTCAGTAAAAATAATAATCTTTCAAAGCTGAGTCTATATTTTCACCCATAAATTGCCAGCATTTGTTGATACAAAGGAATACTTAAGAAGATGTGTATAGTGACGTAGGGCTGGAATTCTCAGATGGTCTGGTTTTGGACAAGTGCTTTGAGAAGTACTGTTCAGTCTCTTATTTATATCCCTTTTGTACGCCGCTTGTTTGAGAAGATTCCCCTCATAAGCAGCTTGCAGCCAGGAATAACGAGGATGTATAAGGAGCTGTTAGGAATAGAGATGACAACTTTGACATGAATGAGAGCAGGGGTCATGGTACCACTGACATCATAGTAGTGGGGTTGGTGTAATCTGTGGCAGATTGAGTCATTGCACATTACAGAATACATGCAGATCCATTCCTTGCATCCTACATAGGGAGGAGAAGAAACGAGACCCTAAAATCCCTAACAAAAACGTTTCTGCTCTGCATTCTGCAATGAAGAATGATATCTGATTAATGTGAAGTATATATACCAGAAATGCATCCAAAATGTTTTTCTCTGAGGCTAAAATTGTATTTGTATTTAGCAGCATACAAACAAATATTTTTTGTGCTGGTGGTGCCTGCTATTCTCCTTTCATTCATCTGCTTGTATAGTATTCTCTTGCAGTTTGTCTAAGAATAAGAGTAAAGAAATTGTTATTTCAGACCCATCTTTCTAGCTAATAGAAGTGACAGGAAAGACATGATCCTCTCCCTGAGGAAGAACATTCTTTGTGCTAACTTACTACAGTCAGACAATGTGTGGGAAATTGTTTGGGAAAATTCCCATGATTTCTTGGTAAAGTTATGGAAGAGCTGCTTGTTTCTCATTCTTTTATAAATCAGGTTGATGTAAAAAGGAGTCTCTATAGCTTGAATCAAAGCACAATATTCTTTTAAGTTGCTTAGATATTATACAGTCTTAGGAAACTGCACTTATATAACATGATGTAGGAATTTATACCAGTCTTGGTATGATGTTAATAACAATATTAGCATAAAATAATCAATTCTAGATGTAATTTATTATTTCTGGTATGATAAAATTATTTGATATATTGGTAGTTCTTCAGTCCAGTCACTTAGCAATTCCTGTAACTTGCTGTAGTTCACACATTCCTAGGTAACATGCTGTAAATACTGAAAATAGTTGGAGTTTAAAAGAAGTACTGAAATCTGTCTGTTTTAGTCTTCACCATGGTTTGAAATAAGAACAGCAAGGTATGGTTCAAATACAAGCAGAAAGTAAAAGATGCTTCCGATATACAGCAGATGCTCGTATGGCTTTTTGAAACCTCCAGGAACTGGATTTGTACATTGAATATTCATAGCTTATCTACAAACCCTTTTGTATTTCTGCTTGTTCACCTTATGACAGGTTTGGTTGCAGGCAGAAGTTATCCCTTCAGACTGCTTTAGAGTTTTAGTGGTCCAGTATATTCTGTGTATCATCAAAGTGGTGTAAGGTAGTGTACAGATAAAATAAGGCTACTGCTGATTTCCCACAATGACTTGGAAGTAGTGCTTTAATGTAAATAACTTTAATTCTTCACAGCTGGTGTAAGTAGTGTGCCTGTAACAGGTTCACATTTTGTCCAGAAACTGTAATTCTATTTTCTTCAAAAGCTGGATTTGCACCCCTGTAAAAGAAGTTATAAGATGTTGTGCTGTGTGTCTCTCAAAGCTTGAAGGTGATTTTTTTAAAAAGTTTTTTCAGCTTCCAGATACGACTACACCTCTGAATATAATCCAAATGTGATCTATGCTATTTTCCCCTAATCTCAGTAACTTCTTAGAATTTTTCCGATAACATTTTCCTAAGCATTGCAAATGAATGGGAGAACTGAATATGCCTAAAATAATAGGGTTTGATTCACTGTGTCATTAAGCTTTTTCTAATACACCTGCCATTACACAGGAGAAGGAAAATTTTATAGTGGTACATATTTTTTTTTTCCTTTTTAAACTTTATGGCTGGAAACATAACCTGGTATGGCTACAACAAAGAACATTGATTTGCAGGAGACTTTGAGTATTAATGACATTGAGCACCATCTGAATACAAGTTGCTCATCAGAAATTTCTGAAAAAAGACAGCAAAGTCATTCTGTGAGACTGAGACTACTACTCCCACCATTTCCACCACCAGAAGTATTTCTCTGTGTGTTAGTATCTTTTCTGACAGACTCATGGACCTTAGTTAGTTTGGCAATCATAGGTTTGCAAATGAGTATGAAAGAGAATCCAAAAACCCAGAACAATTCTTATATCTGACAGGATATTATAAAATGAGCACTTTTGTGTCCGAGTAGTACGGTTGGTGAATGATGATGATTTTAATTAAATAACAGCAGAATGCATACTGAGTGAGGAATCAGTCTTTCATTTTGCCCTTGTTCAAACATCCAAACACTGCTTCCGTGTTCATGGATATGAAGTATGCAATATATTTTTTCCCTGAATATGTTGACATGTGTGTTTCCTTGACCACTGCATCTTGCTTTGGGAATGTCTATTAAGTTCTGTACTAAAAGAAGAAGGAAACAAAGAGAACTTATTTCATGATTTTACCTTCTTATTAAGAAAAGCATACAACAGACAGTTTAAGACTTCAGGTTCACAACAGTATGAAGATGCTAACAATAAGTGTCTGAGCACTTCAGTGCCAATGCTTGCTTAAGTACAGCACAGAGATGTAGTAGTGTTTATAAAATACATTCCCAATACTGCAGAACCCTGAAGGCTAGAGCATGAAAAAACACTTAGAAAATAAAGGAAAGGAAGCAATATTGTGCTGAGACTCTAACAGGACCCATTCTGTTTTGTAAGAAAGTGACCATGTACTAAAAAATAGACAATGCCTAAATAAATAAGGCCAGCTTCTTAATACAGATCATCAAGGTCAGCTTTTTTAAAAGTGTAAACCATTAGCTATGGGAATACAGGGCCTAATCTTACAATCTTTCTCACAAGGAAAGTTTTCTTGGCTACGCTAACAGTGCTCACCAGCGTAGATGTACTGAGATCAAATTTTGCTCTCACACTGACTTCGTGCACAGCAGTTTTATCACCACTGACTGGCTAACATTGGATTTAGCTCTGGAGGTAGCTGTGCAGGATGCTGGAATTCAGTCATAGTGGTGTCTGCTTTTGAAAAAGAGAGTGGTGGGAGAAGGGGAGTCCTGTTGCATAAGAAGCAGAAACATCTGCTGGAGTTATTAACAGTTTTTTGGCTGAGTTCAGCTGCAGGCCACCTTGTGGTCGACAGTTTCTTCCCCTAGCAATACAAAACAATGTAGTTAAAGGAAAATTGTCACATCCAGAGAAGCAACCTCATGAGGCAAAAACTATTTTTAAAAATGGGGTACCTATGCTACGACTTACCAATGGTAATAATCAGGCTTACTTGCAGCTGCACAGCTAACCAGGATTTTTACAGCTCTAGTTACATTACTTATAATGTTTCCATAAGTGATCCATTCATAGATGCTGACAAATCTTTCAAATGGCTCATTTCACCTTCTTCAGCCACCAGGAAGACACTTGGGCATAGAAGCACAGTTTCTTGAGAAGCTCTGGGAGCAAACCAGAACTCAGATATTCCAGTTTTCACTGGTTGTTTAAGGTTTCCCTCCCGCTGGGTGATTTAAATTGAGCTGGCAAACCGTGTAGATGAGAACAGACAGACTTCCATCTTATTTCCATTGTTTATGACAGATTGGGTGGTGCTTAGAGGAAGCTGCATGTATAAACAAGCTCTAAGGTAAAATACTGGCACTTCTGCAAGTGCTGAAAATGGGGCATGCATCATGCTGAAGTGCTTCCTCACTTCAGAGAAAAACAATCCTTGCAGATACTCATCTCAGAGATGTTGCACAAGATGTCTAAGGTTTTTGAAAGGAGAAGTGGTACAGGTGCTGGACTTGTTATGCTTTCTCTGAAGATCAGCCTGTACCCAGTGAAAATGAAATAAAATGTGTTGACTTGCACTCTCAGTAGGGAAAATATGTTCTTTACATTGGGTTAATTGAAACACATTAGCTAAATGTAGCTGAAACCCCGCCATTTTTCCTTCCCTAGAAGTTTTTCCCCAGAGCTAGAATGACTTTTTCCACAGTCCTCAGATTTACAAGAGGTTCTTTTTCTTGTAACATTGAAAAGTGAGAATTTGCTTCATGTACTGTTCAACATTTTCCATTGTGAACTTTCCTTATAGAAAGTATATCCAACTCACAGTGTCTCTCTGATCATGTGGCATAGTATAGCTCTGTGTGCTGCACCTTGTTTTGTGTGCTGAGCAGGTATTTCATTAGTTTTTGCAAATGTTCAACCATATTAGTTTTGTTCTGTAGTAAAATTTCACTCACACATTGGGATAAATATATTAACTAGAATTTTAGCCCTTTCCCTTTAATTTTTTCTAAAATAAGCAATTATTATTGTTTTACAGTTTAGCAGTCATGACAGAATAGCTAAGTCTCTTAACCTGGAAACTAAATGAAAGCATGTGATCTATGAGGGTAACAGGACCCCAAGTCACTGAGGCTAGTGGGCACTTCTAGCAGAGTCAGGTACAGCAGGTTGCTCAGCGCTGTGTCTGGTTGGTTCTGAATATCTCCAAGGGTAGAGACTACACATCATCTCTGGACAACCCGTTCCAGAGTTTGATCACCCTCACAGTAATTTTTCTTGTTTTTCTCATGGTTAGATGGAATGTCTTTTATTTTGATTTGTGCCCACTGCCTTTTCTCCCTTCACTGGATATTACCATGAATAGTCCAACTCCATCTTCTTTATTCTCTCTCATTGGGTATTTGTGCACATTTATAAGACCCACCCCCAAAGCCTTCTCTTTTCCAGGTGGAACAATCCCAGGTCTCTCAGCTTGTCTTTCTATGAAAGGTGCTACAATCCCTTCATCGCATTTGTGGTCTGTTGTTGGACTCACTCCAGGATGTTCATTGTGGCCTAGGCCTGGACCCAGCATCTGCATGTGCATCACCAGTGCTCAGCAGAGAGGAAGGATCACATCCCTTGACCTGCTGGCAATAGTCTTCCTAATGCAACCCAGGATACTATTGGCCTTTTTTTCCACAAGGGCGTGTTTGCTGGCTCATGGTCAACTCTCCCACCAAGACCTCCAGCACCTTTTCTGACAAGCTGCCCTCCAGCTGTCCGTCCCCCTGTGTATTGGACTCATGTATGTCCAGTTTGTACATAGACCCATTCAAGCACATAGGCACCTGTGTCATAAGGTACTCTAGGTACCAGTCCATGCCTAGCCTGAAGCTGGCCTGGCAGGTCTGAGCACTCTGCTTTCCAGGTCATGCCTGAGCCTGTTCAGAGGTTCTTCACTAAGTGATGTGCCTGCAGCTACGAAGGGATCCAGTGCTGTGTCTGTGCTTATATCATAGAATCATAGAATCATAGAATCATAGAATCGTTAAGGTTGGAAAAGACCTCAAGGATCATCAAGTCCAACCCAACACCACCTAACGCAGTAAACCATGTCCCTAAGCAACACATCTACACGTTTCTTGAACACCTCCAGCCATCTGCCAGTAATGATGGGAAAGACACCTCGTGAATTCTAGCAACTCCATGGGCGAAGTGAGGAGACTGCATTTATTCTTGCAAAGCAAGAAAAGCAATCCTTTCTAGCATGGGAACTTCAAGTAGGCAGGCAAATTAATAACCTTTTTGGAATTCACTATGAACCCAAAGCATTGTTCACATGAGAACCACAACAAAATAAAACATTTATTTAATATCATGCACCTAAATGTATGCTGCTGTCAATGAATCATCCCAAAATAGAGTGTTTGTGGTGATTTTCATTCTTAAACACAGCTGGCAGTCTAGGTAACATCCATCTTTTTTTTTTTTTTTTTTTTTTTTGGAACAGGACTTGTCCAGCAAATAGGGAACTGGGCTTCTTTTTTTTCTGGTAGTTTTGGGAAGTTCAAAATCACAGCTTCCAGAGAACCCAGATTCAAATTAACTCATTTTATTTTCAGGCCAGTGCATGTATGCTGTTGAACAGCCCTGGCTTGATAGTACTTTTAAGAGCTCAGCTAGGCTGGATGCTGTTTATAGGCCTGCAGCAACAAGTTGCCTTTCCAGTGGTGCTCAGATACCATGGCAACAGTCACTTTACAAATAGGCAGATAGCAACCCAAGACCCTGAGCCATCCCGTTGCCCAAAGATACTGGAGCTTTGCAAGTTCCAGTAAATGTTAGGGGTTGCACTAAGCTTAATGTGAGCAACCACAACTCCAGTGACTTCAGAGGAGTTTGTCCCACTGTCACCCTCACTGAAGTTGCCATTTCAGTGTCAGTGAAATAAGTGCAAATTACTTAGAGAGAAGTTTTGGGGTAGAACTTAACTGAATAAGTTAAACCTGTTTGTCACAGCTAAGATAAATGCACTGGACAGGAAATCAATCTAATTTTACTGTTTTATTAAGATGTGAAATTTGGAAATGGCTCCACTACAGGTAAATCCCTGTAGAGAGCTTCCATTAGAAACAGGAGATCCTGTCCAGGGAAGCAGGACCAGGCCATATTAGAAAAATTAATTTCAAGCAATTTACATCTGTTCATTGCAAAAGCGATTTGTCTTACAGTCGCTACATGGAGAGATGAGAAGCCTTTGTCTTAGTTTTGAAAATGTAACTTATGATAACAGTGGAAAGCATGGGACTGCCAAAGGGCAGGCTGAAAGGACCTGTCCATTTGCCAGGTAGGCCAGAGTAAGGATCATCTGCCAGTTGGTGGTTCCTCATTTGAAGCATTTGTACTGGGTCTGTCTGGGATGGAGATAATTTTCTCCATAGCAGATCCTGCGATGCTGATAAGACACCGAGGTTTTAGGTAGTGCTGAACAGTGTTTGCGTAGTGTCAAAGCCTTCACTGCTCACTCTGTCCTCCCAGTGAATAGACTGGGTGCACAAGAGTATGGGGGGTACACAACCAGGCAAGTGACCCAAACTTAACAAAGAAATTTTCCGTGCCATATAGACCAATAAAACAGGGGGGGGGGATTAGGTAGGTTAGCTATATTTCACTCAGAAACTGGTGGGGCATCAGTCTAGCTTGGGAGGCGGTTGGCGATTGTCTTTGCATCACTCACTTATCTTTGTTTTATTTCTTCCAGTTCTCTTTCACTTGTTAAACTGTTTTTAGCTTGACCCACGATTTTTCTTGGTTTTACTTCTTATCTTTCCCCATGCCACTGAGGTTGGTGGTGGGGAAGTGGGCAAGTGGCTATGTGGTGCTTGGCTGCCTACAGGGCTTAACCCAAATAGTGTTTTAGTATAACTCATATAAATATCAGTTTTCAGGACAGCACTTTAGGTCTGTGTTTAAAACCCATGAACTAATGGAATTGAAGCTTTTTGTGGATCAGGATTTTATACTATAAAGCCCATGGAAGCAGGGAGCATTGAACAGGCAGAGAAAATCCCCACGTTGACTGGACAGCACAGTATGGAGTGAGGCAGCACCACTGAATCCCTCCAGTCCTTGGCAAGTCTTCGCTGTCATAGAATCATAGAATGGTTTGGGTTGGAAGGAACCTTAAAGATCATCAAGTTCCAAACCCCCTGCCATGGGCAGGGACACCTCCCACTAGACCAGGTTGCTCAAAGCCTCATCCAGCCTGGCCTTGAACACCTCCAGGGATGGGGCGTTAACTACTTCGCTGGGCAACCTGTTCCAGTGTCTCATCACCCTCACAATGAAAAATTTCTTCCTAATGCCTAGTCTAAATCTACCATCTTTCAGCTTACACCCATTACTCCTTGTCCTCTCACTACACTCCCTGATAAAGAGTGCCTTCCCATCTCTCCTGTAGCCCCCTTCAGTTACTGGAAGGCTGCTATAAGTCTCCTTGGAGCCTTCTTTTCTCCAGGCTGAACAACCCCAACTCTTTCAACCTTTCCTTATATGGGAGGTGCTCCAGCCCTCTGACCAATTTCGTGGCTCTCCTCTGGACTCTCTCCAATAGGTCCATGTCTTTTTTGTGTTGGGGGCCCCACATCTGAACACAGTAAGGTGGGGTCTCACGAGAGCAGAGTAGAGGGGGAGAATCACCTCCTTCAACCTGCTGCTAATGCTTCTTTTGATGCAGCCCAGGACACGGTTCGCTTTCTGGGCTGCAAGCGCACACTGCCGGCTCATGTTCAGCTTCTCATCCACCAGTACTCCCAAGTCCTTCTCCTCAGAGCTGTTCTTTATCCATTCTCCACCCAGCCTGTATTTGTGCCTGGGATTGCCTCGACCCACGTGCAGGACCTTGCACTTGGCCTTGTTAAATTTCATGAGGTTTGCATGGGCCCACCTCTCAAGCCTGTCAGGGTCCCTCTGGATGGCATCCCTTCCCTCCAGTGTGTCCACCACACCACACAGCTTGGTGTCATCGGCAAACTTGCTGAGGGTGCACTCCATCCCACTGTCCATGTCTCCAACAAAGATGTTAAACAACACTGGTCCCAGTACTGACCCCTGCGGAACACCACTTGTCACCGGTCTCCACTTGGACGTTGAGCCATTGACGAAAACTCTTTGAGTGTGACCATTTAGCCAATTCCTTATCCAGCGAGTGGTCCTTCTGTCAAATCCATGTCCCTCCAACTTAGAGACAAGGATGTCATGTGGGACTATGTCAAAGGCTTTGCACAAGCCCAGGTAGATGATGTCAGTTGTCTTTCATTAGTCAATGGTGGTAACTGATGAGACAGCCTTTAAACTGCAGCCACCTTGACAAGACAGATGTCAAGAGAGATGAGGACTGCTAATGGCACTTTTTGCTTGCTTGTTTGGAACCCATTGTGTTCTTTCCCACCTAAAAAAGAGTTTTACTGCCCATTTGTGGTTTTCATGTTTCACGGAAAAGTTGCATTCCTTTGTAAGAGAAAGCTGGAAATGTGGGGAAAACTGTAATAAACATAATTTTGAATATTAAATACTCAAAATATTTGCTCTGTTTATCTGGGGAAAAGATCATTTTCAGAGGGAAGTGCCATGCCCTTAAAAAGATTATTAAACAAGTAGGAAATGTTATTTATATGATGTTCACACCCCAAATAACTGATCCTGCAATAAGAAGCTGCTCTGGTGCACCTTCCTTGAAGCCGGTGCAGCCCTGCTCTGCATCATCTGACTGCAGGGTCAAGTCCCATACTTGCTAAGGATTAAATAAGGAAACATAGGCACTAAAGTAAACATACGATACTGGGTCTGGCTTGGATGGAGTTAATTTTTTTTTTCTGGATGGTGCTGTGTTTTGTATGTGTGACTAAAGCAGTGATGATGACACACCAGCATTTGTGGCTGTTGCAGAGCAGTGCTTGCATGGTGTCGAAGCTTTCTCTTTCCCAGCTCTGCCTCCCCAGCAAGTAAGCTGGGGGAGCATGAGGAGTTGGGAGAGAACGTAACCAGGACAGCTGGTCCAAGCTGACCAAAGGGATATCCCATGACATATAACATCATGATCAGCAATAAAAATGGAGGGGAAAGTGTTGTGTTTTGGTTTTTTTTTGTTTGTTTTTTTTTTTTTAAAGTAGCCATTGCTTGGAGTCTAGCTGGCTATCAGTTTGCTTGTGGGAGGTGAGTGACTGCCTTTGCATCACTTGGGAGCTTTTTTGTTTCATTGTTGTTTTCTTCCTTCTTCCTCTTTCCTTTACTTATTAAACTATGTTTATCTCAGCTCCTCACTTTTCTTGCTTTTGTTCTTCCTACTGTCTCCCCTGTTCCATTGTGTTGAGGAGAGTGATCAAATGGCTGTGTGGTGCTGAGCTGCTGACCAGGGTTAGCCCAGAACACATATCCTGCCTAAAATACTAGTAATCTGTGCCACCTGCCAGACAGAAGTCACACACAAGCTGATTTTCACTCAGACACATGAAGTTACTGATAGCAAAAGTGTTGAATAAGGCCCCAAAACAGAAAAGAGGCATTGAACCTTGAAGATGGCGTAGAGGAGTCCTATCTTATTCAGCCAAAGCAATTCTGGGACAACAATCAAATCTTAATTTGTGTATCTATAGCACCACTTTTATACAGATGGTTTGTGGTCTGGTTTTCATGTAGCCAACAGTACTGATTTCACCATTTTCCCCCCAGAAATGAGACTTATTTGAAATCTTTTCTATTGAGTTGTGACCAGTGTCTCTATAATGACAGCATTTTTAAACAACTATATGTCTACACGACTGGTATCTTGAAAGGCACAAAGACATCTACATTGTTAAAGGCTTTTAATATTTTCTTCCTCCTGGACAGAAGAACCATGTATCGACAACAATGGACAAAACTAACTTCATTTTAAATAAAAGATTTTTGTTACAGTCTATTAGAAAATGTAAATACTGAACTTCAGCAAATACTGGAATTTAACTGCATTTTCCCAGTAATATCTACACTGCAACACTGCTGTAGTATAGCACTGTACAAGAAGCATTTCCCGGTAACTGCTTACGTTAGTGTGTTACACGGCTGCTAATACCTTACCGTGGGTGCGCTATCACAGAAAATACTCGTGCAAATGTTTCCCACTTGGGACAGCTGAGATACCACTTTACCCTTATTCTACTTGAATTAACGTGCTCTAGCAAACATTCTGTCACACTGGCATTTGAATGCAGATAACACTGACATGTATATTTCAGTAAATAAACATTTCAGGGCTATTGAGAAGAGATAGGAAGTAGTTTACCAAAGACTACAGATACTAAGCCTGTGATATATCTCTTTGGAGCAGCAGACACAGATCTGTTACAGTGATTACTGTCATATGGTGAATTGGGGTTACTTGGACATGGCTGACATCAGATAGCATTAGACATAACCCTGGGACAATAGTGCAGTTAAATGATGGGTAAATATAGCATAAACAGGTGATTCTGCATGGTTTTTGTGATTGCATTCAAGATCAGAATATGCAAAAGCAATCAGGACCTAGCTGGATGTTGTTCAGCCAGTCCTCCACTGGTTTTAGTCAAGGGTTCAGAATTGAACTTGGTTATGAACTTCTGATGAAGTTTTCTGTCGTGACATAACCAAGATAAAAATGATCCATGGTCTCTTACCTGAAGGATGCATCTCCTTCTGTGCCTTCCTGTGCCAGCTGAGCTCTGCTGACAAACTCACAGTCTGGTCCAGTTCGTAAGAGGTGGAGATGCTGACAGGATTTTCAACTTTGTTCTCATTTCCCTGTCACAGTGGCCTGTAAATCTATAAAACCACATCTTCCTGATCACTTGCTTACTCTTTCTGTCCCCTCCCTCTCAGTTTTGACATGTGATGCTTTTACCAGTCACTTTTGATAAAACGACCTGAGCTAGAGATCAATGCTGGTATAAAAACTCAGAAGAGTGGCTTCACATCCTCTCTGTTGAAAGCAAATCTATTTTTTTCTAATGAAGACATACCTGCTTACAGAAGTGATGGATGTGGCACTGTGAAAAGACATAAGCATGTGTTTAACCATAAGTATGTGCTTAAATCCCCCAGCACTCAGTGAGACTTAAAGCATGTGCTCATTTGAGCTGAGGCCTCTATTGCTAATTCTAAAAACTGTGAAGAAAGCTGATATACTGATGAGGCAGTAGAAGCTGAGATGGCAATAGCTTTAAGGATGTCATCTTAAAAAATAGGTATTTTACCCTTTGCTGTGCTTGTAAATGCCATGATAGAAGAGAACTTGCCTTTCCAGGCTATTTATCTATTTGGTTGGTTGTTTTTTTATTGTTAGGATATGTGAGAGAGATGTGGAGAATTGCAGCAAAAATGTTTTCGATATGTTTTGGGTATTTCAGTAGATGTTCATGGACAAGGTTAGCCTGTTGGCTGGCCTGGTAAGGGCATAAGAGAGTCCAGTGGAGGAATTTGAATCACCAGGAAAGGGGATCCATGTCTGTCAGATTTCTTCAGGGCTTGCAAGCAACATTGTGTACTTGTGGCCATTGCACCACCACAAAGAAGTTGCTTTCTCCTCTGTGCAAGGTCAGAATTACTGAAAGAACAAGATGAAATACGCTCATTCTCATCATTGCTTCAAGTGTAACTGAAGAATAACGCTTCAGGCACTGAAAACTGGCACTGAAAAGGGTGTAGCGTCACGCACTTTGAACTAAGGTATGTCCATGCTATGAATTAAGCATAGACTTCATTGTGCTTTTTGCCCAGCCTTGCTAAGCAAATGCATTTCATTTGTAAGGTGGTGCTGAGATTCCAATTTAGACTAACTTCCACAATACTTGAAGGAAAAAATGTGAGCCTGCACCACGCATTAGCCTGGGTGAGCTGTTTCCTTGATATGGGCTGGAAGGACTGAACATGTTCCTACCACAGGCCAGTCCACATGAGGCTGTACGAAACTAATCTTTCAGATAACAGTGTGGGTGTCCTGGAGTCTTGAGTTTTTGTCAGGTTGACCAACAGCATTGCTCCTGGAAAGAGAATGGGTGCTGGGAGCCAACCTGCTTGTGTCTGCTGTCCAGCCTGTGCTTCTCCTTCCAGGGTGGGTGAAGCATGTGGGCTGGCTCAGGGGAATGCTCCCTCCCATTCTCTCCATCTGCAGGTCATCCTCCTGTCCTCTGCACTTGCACATTACCTGGCTGCTGCCTTGTGATTTTTGTTTTAATTATAATTTCTTCATCCTTAGTCATGATTGCATCATGCATTGTAAAATGTCAAGATAGTATTTGAGGACACAGAACGAAATAAGACACTTTTTACTTTTTATGGTAATAATATAAATATTTTCTGGTGATATCCTTTCTATTACACCTTACATAGAGTGACTCGTCATTACTGTATACTCCTTGCATTTCAAAATGTACTCTGTTGGATCAGACATGACTCTGACAGTATGACAAGTGCCTTTGTCACAATTCCTTCTGTATTTATACCACCCACCAGATGAAATATAAATGAACTCTGCAACGCTAGATTTTCTATCAGCACTCTTATGCTTGAGAATGTATTGTACTTTTGCTTTGAATATTACAGCAGTTCATGCAGAAAGTACAAGATTAACTTTATCATATCCACAATGAGGAAGGAAAATACATGCATGCTAAATATTATTGCCAATAGTTATAGTGGTGCATAGTACGTTGTTGTTTCATGAGTTATACCCAAAATACAAGTTACAGTACAGATAACAAATGAAAGCTCAAATTGTCTGAAGCTAACAGTCTAGGTAACACTACATTCACCAACAAAGAACTGATGAAACATTAATACTTAAGTTAAACAGCAGGATGAATCTTTTTTCCCAATTTGGGGAATCTATGATAAGTTTTATTGCTATTTCCATTCCAGCTTCATTTTCTGCAACCTGGTTTGGCTCTGTGCCGTGGTTTATAAAGGGACAGTCCTTTGTTAAACACCTGGTGGGCTGAGGCGAGGACAGAGAGGGTCACTCACCACTTAGGGTCACGGGCAAGAAATCGACACAACCAAAAAAAACCAATTGAATTTATTAACTATTTACAACAAGAAGCAAGATAATGAGAGAGACAAACCACATCTTAAAAAGGCACTTCTCCCCCCACCCCTCCCTTCTTCCCAAAGCCCAAAGGCCAAAAGGCTTTGTTCTGTACCTGGTGGCACAGGGGGGCAGGGAATGGGGGGTACAGTCAGTCCGCCGCTCCTTCCTCCTCAGGGGAGGGCTCCTCACAGTCTTTCCCAGCTCCAGCATGGGGTCCCTTCTCACGGGACAGTCCTTCTCAAACTGCTCTGATGTGAGTCCTTTCCACATGGGGCCACAGCCCCCCAGTGACTGCCCAGCTCTGGTGTGGGCTTCTCCAAAACTCCAACATGGAGTCCTCCACAGCTGCATCTTCTCATGGGCTGCACCAAGGGACAAACCGTGCGTCACCATGAATCTTCACCACGCTGCAGCGGAAATTCCAAGGGAAAACATCCCTCTTTCTTGTTTCCCTTCTCTGACTGGAGTGTCGTGTGGTTCTTCCTCTCAAAATCTTGCTTCTCTCTCCGCCGCACAGCTTCATCGGCTCCCGAGGAAACTGACTCTAGGGGGAGCCATGGCAGAGGCTTTGGGTGTACTCCGGGGGGTGGGCAGTGGGTCTGGCCCATCCGAGCCAGGCCCTGCCCAGGGCCATGCCAACCCCATTGTTCCGTGCCCCCTCTTCAATACGTCATTCTCAGAGGGGCCGATTGGCTCAGCCCTGGCCTGGGGTGGGTCCAGCCTGGAGCTGGGGAAACTTCCAGCAGCTTCTCCCAGGGGCTAGGTTGGTGGTACTCCTTCCTCCACTCTCCCCCCTGCCCTGTTACTGAACCCTTGGAGCCGGGGGTGGGGGTGAACCCTTAGCAACCACTGCAGCCCCTCCCTTGCTGCCAGAAGATCTGGAGCCCAGGGAAACCTTTAGCAGTTGCTTACAGGGGCCACCACTGTAACCCCTCCCTTGCTGCCAGAAGATCTGGAGCCCAGGGAAACCTTTAGCAGTTGCTTACAGGAGCCATTGCTGTGGCCCTTCCCTGCTACCAGACAACCCAACCCCCCCAAAACCATAACACTCTGGCATCATTATATTTCAATGTCTCTCTACTGTTGTGTCCGTGGCCTTACTGATCCATCATTTTATTTGGCCTGACATTTCAGATGATAGATATAAGCTGTGATATTTGCCTTGGCTAACACAATAAATGGGTTTGGAAGAGTCACTCAGAATGCTTTGGCAGTTCCTCTGTCCAGCTCTTGAAGAGAAACCTGACGGAACTATCTTCTGTCAGATGTAGTTGTTCCCTTAATTCTCCCCTCCCTCAACAGTTGTTACAGAAATATAGAAAAAGACATGTTTTGCGTACACACACACAGAGAACACTCCTCAGCAGCTGAAAAAAGAACACGTACCTCCCTTCAGATAAATTGTAATAAATCTGTGGCAATTCCTGCTAAAGAGGGTGAGTTACTACCTTGAAGTACACAATAGCATACATCTGAAAAAAAAATAGCCTTAATATATCAGAGAACTGTTGAAATTGATCTGGATTATTTTCTTCAGCCTATAAAGGACTCACAGCTGGAAATTGTAAATCCTATAGGCTGTTATTAAGCTGAGGAATCATAGAATCATAGAATCATAGAATGGCCTGGGTTGAAAAGGACCATAGTGATCATCTAGT
>NW_010145634.1:0-11332 GCF_000699245.1 Pterocles gutturalis | reverse complement strand
CTCTGATCATCTTAGTGCCCCGCCTCGGCACCCGCTCCAAGAGCTCCACGTCCTTCCTGTGCTGGGGGCCCCAGGCCTGGACACAGTACTCCAGATGGGGCCTTACAAGAGCAGAGTAGAGGGGTGCAATCACCTCCCTCTCCCTGATGGCCACCCCTTTTTTAATGCAGCCCAAAACACAGTTGGCTTTGTGGGCTGCAAGCAGGCACTGCCAGCTCATATCCAGCTTCTCATCAACCAACACCCCCAAGTCCTTCTCCACAGGGCTGCTCTCAAGGAGATCTTCCCCCAGTTTGTATAAAACCTGGAGTTGCTCCCACCCAAGTGCAGCACCCTGCACTTGGCCTTATTAAACCTCATTAGGTTTACACGGGCCCATTTCTCCAGCCTGTCCAGGTCCCTCTGGATGGCTTTCCTTCCTTCCAATGTGTTGATGGCACCACTCAGCTTAGTATCATCCGCAAACTTACTGAGGGTGCACTCGATGCCATCGTCTATGTCATTGATGAAGATGTTAAAGAGCACCGCTCCCAAGACGGACCCCTTGAGGGACACCGCTCGTGACCGGCCTCCACCCTGACGCAGAACTGTTAATCATAACCCTTTGGCTGTGTCCAGCCAGCCAATTCCTAATCCATCGTAGGATTAGGACTGCAGAATAAGAGAAAAGCAATTATTTCATTACTGAAATGCACAGATATAATTGCCATTATTTTTTTTTTGCAGGCTGAATCAAGAGTTATGCTGGTATTGATGGCACTCTGTGATTCAAGAGGAGAAGGCCAATGTAAAACTAGGCTGTCACTTCCCATTAAGGGGAAACAAAAATTCCCTGGCCATTGATACAAATTTTATTATAAAAGAAAATAAAGACCCAGGTGATAGCTGCTCCGTCTTTTTTGCAGTGCAAGCTGATTCATAAAAATCATTGACACAGGGCTGGACGAAATCAGTTGTACAATGTGATTTTCATTGCCAAGGTCTTCTATGAAGCCTGTTACTGTGTGCTCCAATAAAAGGTAACATAGCATATAGGTCATAATTGAAGAAAATTAAAATACATAGAATTACTGTGATCTAGGTATATAGATTTTGCTAGACATAGGAAAAACACAATTAACAACACTCAGTGAATGCTTTGAACTTACCACAAGGACTGAGAGATGAACATGAGCTTGCATATGAAGAGGGAAGTTGAAATAACCATTCCAAATACATCCTAAACGATGGAAGTTGACCTGGAGGTCTGGGCCAGACTACTTCTTAAGAATAAGGTATCCCAAATGAACAATGCAGCCATAAATAAACTAACAATATTTGGGAGATCCAGAGTAGACAGGAAAATAAAATGTACCATGATGACACTTTAATGGTCTCACATTTCATGGACCTCCAACACTACTTCCTTGATTTACACTTTTTTTTGAAAATACAGAAGTATGGAATCTGATGGAAAATAATAAAGACAGTATTAGAATGCAGGTCCTTCTGTGTCAGAGAGGAGGAAGTATTAATCAGAACTGTGCAATAACTGCAAGCAGCTGAGAATACCCATAAATATAGTTGAGAAGCAGAGCTTTCCAAGCAACATCAGAAGCATATTGAAATGACAAAATGGAGGAATAATTACCAAACTGGTGATGACCATTGCTGTTTGATTTGCTTTGCATGGCAATGAGTTTGCTGTGCACCCTCTCCTATACCTGCACAAGCTATTGAGATTTCCTAACATGCAGGTAAATGAGAGCCAGACAGTAAAAATGTTTGGGGTAAGGGCTTGTATCTCTTTCATCACTGGAAACAGCATGCACACTCACAATGACAGATAAGGAATTAATTCATAAAGAGCACCTCAGGAATGAATGCACTGGTGATTATTTGTTTATTGTGGGAACAATGTGTGGATGAAGCCACTCAGGGCTCGTTTCCTAGGTGTTAAAAGTCTTTTGAGAACACCTGCAAAGGAGTGTGGAGTGACCCTGGGAGTCCACACCATCTGGGGAGGAATGTGGCAGGAGGAATAACCTGCAGCCCAAGATGTGTTTCCTTTGAATTTGAAGTAAAAAGGCATGAAAGTTCCTGTCAGGAAAGGAGCAAGAAAATCACATTCCTGACCTTTTTTTGATATTACTGTCACTTTTTCTTCAGGACCAATTTATCCATGGCCTCAGTCAGACATTTTTGAGGCCCTGATGCTAAATTGCTCTCCACAGACAGACAGCTGAAATGAACTGCTCCTCCTTTGGTTCTCTGGAGCTACAGCTCACTTTCAAATGAGGAAGCTGAGAAGGTTCCCTTTTTTCACAAGGTCCATGATGTTTGCTGTGGTCAGCTGCACAGTCCAAACAGAGTTCCTGAAAGGACCATGCTTCGAGGCTGTTGGTTTGTTAGCATGGATTCTTGGATATAGAAGGTGTGTTTTAAGAGATCTTTGTTAGTGATAACTCCAGTGAGAGCCTGTAACAGAATAGGAAGTGACATTCCGAAATATTCTAAATGATGGATTCCCCCTTTATTTTAAAATTAACTTGGATTTCTATTTAAATAGATGAGGGCTCTGGCATTGATTTGTATTTACATCATTTCAGTACAATATATTTTAATGTGGCTTTGGCTTTGTGGCACTCCAGAATAACGGAACACAAAAACCGCGTATCAGCATGGGGAATATGTCAATACATTCCTTGTAATAATCTCTTTTTCACACTCTACTTATGCCGCTGAGGTGATTTAGTTCAAGGCTAAGGCCTGGTATGTCTAGTAGGAATCAGCTGAAATGGTTGAGCTTGGCTCTACTCAGCTTAGCCCAGCTCTTTGTGTTTTTCTTATCTTGTTGTAAAACCTTGTGATTAAATTGCGGCTGTTAGACACAGGAGTACTACACAGGAAGGGCAGCAGAAAACCTCACAACCCCATAATAATGAGTAAGAACTCATTTCAACATAAGAACACTATATAACACACGGTGTCACCACAAAATGGGAAAAAATAGACTAAGCTGGCTCTTCTGTTAACAAATAAAACATTAAGAAATTAACCTAAACCGAGCAGTCCAAAGAACACATGGATGTGTGCTCATATGCTTATGGGAGCACTTAATGTGATTGAGAGTAGGAAGGATAGATTGGAGGATTCACCTTGCTGATGAGCAAAGACATCAGCTGATATCTTAGACAGAGCCCTAACACTTTATAACTTTAAATAAAGACTCTGGATTCATTTTTGATAGACAGTAAAATATTAGTACAGTGAACCACCTGACATTTCTCTTGGTGTTGAAGATGCCCATCTTCTGCACATGCAAAAGTTGTCTTGTTTATTTATTTATTCCTGACAGAGATAAAATTTCAGCTAAGAGCTTCCAGTCTACTTTATTGGCAAGTCATTCAAGGCAGATACTCCTCTAATGGAACACAAAATTACTAGTCATTATTTCCTTCCTGTTAGTCTACCATATACAATATATAGGGACTGCATGAAAAAGGATAGTGATACTGCTGTTCTGCTGTGGCAAACAGAGAAAATGGAGAAGAAGAGGCTGTTATTTTGTCTATTCCCAACATGTCAGAGTAAAGGGGATATTTGTGGGCACTCACACTAGTTGGCATAAGATTTTGCCTTTCTAACTAGGCAGTATATTGTGGGATTTTAATACTGAGGTTTTACTGCTTTTGTAACATTTAAATTTTTAGAAGTAAACTCACCTGATAAACCAGGCATGTATGTTCTAATGCTACACTAATGAAACTGATTTGCATGTGAATAGAAGGCCAGCCTACATATCTGAAATCAGACAGGAGAAATCCAGGCTGTGACACCCAGGTAGGGGAACAGACATTGAGGCAAGGTGGAAAAGCCCAAGGATTAATTTCCACAGTTAGCTTACTTTCTTCTCCCCACATTTACTCATTATATGCCTCAAATAAAATTTTAGGGAAAAAGCACAAATACAATTCTGAAAAGCCAAGAAAGAGCTTTAGAGTTCACAAATGAAGTTGTAATTGAAAGCAAAGAAATAGGCAGTTGAGGACATTAAAGCATTCATGTTGACTGAATTATAAACTCTTGAAAGCCTTTCTGCACTTGTAAAGACATGCAGAAGTCAGATGCATTTCAGCAGAAAATGGAGATAAACATTTTTTAAATTATAATTAGACTGAGGTCTGGATTCCCTAAAGTGTTAGGCCGACACCACTCCTCAGGATTGCCTGGACCACAGCCGTGCTTGCACTTGGAGAATCTTTCTATTCATAAGGCTTTGTCAGGCCTCAAAAAGGCAGCACTTATACTTAAAACTTAGTTTAATAAGCTGCTTCAGCCCAAGTAGTTATCAGGCCATATGCTATGGAAAAGACATTCACATAGCAGGTATACTGACCAAACTGCTCTTGTAGGAAAATCATAGTCCTAACTGAAACAATGATATTGAAAAGTAAAATGTGTATGGGCTAAGGATGACTTGTGTAAGGAGAATTTTTTGATGGGAAGGCTGATAAGATTACTTTCTTCAGCTAACCATCCCCTTCCTCCCCATAGACAGCTCAGCTATGTATGTAAAACAGCTCCTGAATTACTAGCAGTTCCAGTCACATTTTTTTTTTTTTTTGAGGTAGAATGCTAACCACTTCACAACTTTTTATTTCGAAGACAAATTGAACTGAAATACAGTGTTTCAGAAGTAGGCTAAGCCTCCATATGGCAAAGGTACCGTGCGCTCAATACTTGCCCTAATATGTATCAAACAGCTCTTGGGTCACAGGTGTAAGACTAGTGGTGTCCTGATATCCGGAAGGAATCCCTTTTTCTTTGTGTTTCAGTACAACTTTTCAAGTAGAAACCCAAGTTTCAATTTGCTGGTATAATCAGAATAGGTAACATTGCCGATTGTTTGCAGGGTGATACTGCGGTCCCCAGGAGAACTAATAAGGGGGATAATTCACATTCAAATAAGCCCCTGGCTCTGACAGTCTGGTGCTTGACAGCAGTTTTCCCAACATTATAGCAGGGCCGTGTACAGGTCTTCCTCAAATTTGCCAGCTCTGTAGCTGCTAAGATAATGCAAATGCACATGTTCTGGAACGGGCCTTATCTCTTTCTTCCCCCAGTCCCAAACTGTGACTGAGTATGCCAGAGAAGCTGGAGAAGTGGAGGTGAAATGAAGAGGCTTTACACTGGGTAAGGCTGTCTTCAGCTCTGGTGGAAGTAGGCTTCATTGTGTGAAAGGCTTGGCTGCATTCAGGGTTGATTCAAGTTTTTTCAGTGTGCTCTTGCCTCCTCACGATACAGCTATTTATTTGTAGGAGTAGCTGAAAGAAGAGATCCCTAACCTTTACTGGCAGGATGTAAGTCTAAATGCTGGATGAACAGGGCGGTTGGGAAGGGATCAATTTGCCAACAGCCAAAGGTCAAAGCTGGGGTATAAACAGGAAAAAGTGAAATAAATCCACTATAACCCAAATCCTGCACAGAGACAGGCAAAATGTCAAGACAGATTGCCTATAGCACCAGAGCACGGGTTGCAGCGGCCATCATGTGAGCTAAACAACACATTTAGGGGCTCCAGTCTTGCAGACCAACCAGACTACACAATACAAGTGCCAAATGTCTACTATAAAGACTCTCAAGCTGTATTGGTAAATTCCCAAAAGAACATGGCTCATGTGAAATGGACAAGGTGGGAAACTAACCCATAATTGTCACCATGATACCTAGCTAATGCCCACACAGATGTCCATCAGACCAAGGTTCAATGGATCTATTTGAGTGCCCCATTCAGATCTCATCTTCCGTATCAGCTCTTGGTACCCAGAATGAGCCTGTCATGAGTCCTACTGCTTATGGCCTTCAAAGAGAACTCTCTTCAAAGAGGGGCAGACAAGTTTATTTTTCCATCCTATCCCTACCTAGACAGTCTTGCCCTGCTCTACCCTGTCCCTCAGTTTGCACACAGCTATCAGTGGTTGATCTGCTCTGATCTTCAGCACATTTGGGACATAGAAGAACTGTACTCCAGACATCTGCTTTCTGCAGATGGTCTAGTGACATTTTTGTTAGCTAACTGTGCTAACTGGGTAAGGCAGAGCAGGCAAGGAGCATGACAGAGGGTAAGAAGTGGCACTGCGCAGGAGAGGAATGTTCTAGTCCCAGATGCATCCCAGAGCAAGAGAGGAGTGTCCTGGTCCCAGATGCATCCCAGACCTCACAGTGCTCTTGGGCAGGCTCTGCCCCAGCATCTCTGGGATTAGTGCCACCACACACCGACAGGGCAGAGGAAGGCTATTCATGCTCTGAGGGCAGACCTACATGTCAAGACATCTAAGTCATTCAAAAGACACTTTTAAAGGAGAGCCAAAACACTGGACATTGTTGATAGATAAACCCAAGCAGGACCTTTCACTCAGGGATCAGTGTGAAAACATGTCTAAGTCAGAGGTTTTGACCAGATGGCCTTCTCTTTTTAGGTGTGGGTGCACTTTGGAATTCTTGTAAACTTCATGAAAGGAACATCAAGGCAGCACAAGGCTTTTTTTCCTTACTTAGCACCTGGAAGTAAGGTGAATTTGTCAGCCTCAGTGTGGTCCCTTCTGAACAACGGTGACCCACAAAGACAAAAGCGAACAAGTAATCCAGCACAGCATGGCATGATTAAAATTATCTCCATCTTCTCTCGTGTACCTGGAAGAACAACCTTTTTTTTACAAGGCAGATGTAATTCAGTTTTCATACTGTCTCACTCTTGGGAGAAACTATAAAATATGATTAATTATTTATTATAGGGTTGGGATTTTGTGTGTGTGTGGACAGCTGTCGTTCAGAGGGGGCTGAGAAACTAATTTTCAACTACAGTGGACTCTATTTAGAGCATAAGCGAGCACTTCACTGCCTAAGTCACCAATCCCTCTTTTCCTTCTCTTTCTCCCCCTTTCAGCTCTTCCAAATACTCCCCATACGGCATCTCCATCAATATCCAAGTGCACAACTATAAACTAAACCATGCACTCCCCCCCACCCATCGACAAAAGAATTTGTTCCATTGCAGTGAGAAGCCACAACTTTTATTACATTTCAGTCTAAGACAAACCTCAAAGCAGGCATTTCATCCTCTCTCATGTAATCATCATAAGGTAGAAAATGAAATTTCCAGAACCTAAAAGCATGCTGCAGAGAGCTTCAGGGCACCACATGTCAGTTTTTACTTTGATGCATGCTATGTTTAAAAAAAAGCCAGAGGGGGGAAGAGGAAAAAGATGCACTGAGTGTCTTCCTTGAGATTTTCCTCTCTATTGCTTAACTCTTTAGATGATAGAAAGAAGGAAATAATCTCTCCTTGCTGCATATGGTGAGAATGGAAGTATTCTGAAGAGACATCATAAGAACTTAATTTAGCACCATGGATGGTTTCACATTCCCTCTTGCATCTTAATGAAGTAAGCATCACCTCATGGATTGCAGTGAGACTATAATGATTTTTAAAGCATTGGTAGGATTAGTCCATAAATGCCAGCTACTTTGTTTCCTGACATGATTTAGAAAAATAAGAGCTTTATCTCATACTAGTGAACTTTATCACCTGATCCAGAAGTAAGACAGTGTCCTGGGGGAGCTGGGATTTATTGTGTGTGTTTATCCAGGCACTGAGTGTTACTTTTTGAAATGCCTACTGCTGTTTATTTCCCAGGAGAGAAGAGTGGCCCTCCTAAGGGCCAAGTGCAGTGGAATGTATTAATGTCTTTCTCTCCCTCTCTCTGTCCCTCTCTTGTCTGTTTAGTAAGACATTTAAGCACATGCTGTACTATGCCCAAAAAGCAGAGCTAGATGTTTTTCTCCCAGTGGCAATTGAATCCTCCCTACTTGCTTTCATCATTTGGTTGTGTCTTCAAAATAAGAGTTCCTTTTCTTACACTGTTTTCCTAAGCCAACTCCGTATCTCCCCCCTCCTCTCTGACACCTATTTGCACTTACAACTACTGTTACTGTCAGCTGTGCCTGCCATCTGCTTCCAGAATATTACAAAGCTGCAATCATAGGACATTTCGAAATTTATTCATACAGATCAAAGACGTTCAGTTGCTGTCAGGGGTGGATTTAGTGCTTAGGCTCCTGGCAGAGGCTTTCAGAGCCAGCAGCTGGCAGTTTGGCCATCCCACCTCGCTCCCAGCCTCCAGCATTTCTGCATTCTCAGGGCTGGCCCCAGCTGAGAAGAGCTCACTGATTGTGCCAGATTATTCGCAGTTTAGTGGTGAGCTTGAATCTGGGTGAGGATGAGACCAAAGTAATTTTTCACTTGTGGCCCCCTTTATGCCTAGTCTGGAGATGTATACAGCTACAGCCATAACCTCTCTGTCTTGCTCCCTTTACAAATAGGCTGTATATATTTTTTCTATTCATGTTGTTTGGTGTAGGGACTACTGTATTAAGTCCGAGCAGTGCCTGTAACAGTGGCCTAATCCTTGTCAAGGGCCTCTAGGTGATACATGGCAGTAGTAATTTGGAATGCCAGTGGTGAGTTAACTATATCTTCCTACATGGATAGCAAATGCTAAGGGTTACTCAGTTTATACTCTCAGCTTTCCTGTTTAATGGAAGAGGTTGTGATAGGTTAAGTTTGCGTTATAGTTTTGTGGACTGCTTCTACTGCTCTAGGAGAGATTCTACAATGTGAAACAGCTGGTGCCAAGAACCCACATACTCAATATTCCCGTTTCAAGGTGATGGGGTTTTTTGCTTTTAACTTACTCTACTCTGATCCCTGAGACCGAACTAATGCATTAGGTACACTCTTGGTATGTAACTTCCAATTTGGCTTCATCCAAGAGGAGTCTGATCCATGGTCTGTGATGCAAACCAAAGTGGGGGTGATGGAGAACTGCACACTTCTGATCCAAACCAAAGGTCTGATGTGGCTGCAGCCAAAAAAACCACTGGTCTCTGCAACACAAAAAGTCTGTTCTTGCTCTGTTGCTCTTTCATGTTTCTGTTTTCAGTACCTCCACTGACTTGGAAAGCATTTAAAATAAATTCAAAAAATTTTACTCTTTCACTGTTTAATACATTTGGTGCATTGGTGTTCCTTTTAAACTGTCTCTTCTAGGTCTCCTGGTTTACAAAAGCACCTTCAAGTATGCCAGGTTTTTTTATAAGTGTCTCTAAATGAAATCATCATTACGTGAAAAAGGCAACAGAAATTAAAAAAGAGCTGTTACCTATTTCTGCAAAAACAAACCAATCCCCAAATGGATTCCCTTTTCCCCCAAGACCTGTTGAGAGCTGGAGCTCCAGCCTGCATGTAATGTGCCTATGGACTCAGTGAACCAAATGCATACTGCCTGTGCTGCCCACAGCAGCTAAGCTGTTGCAGGCTCAGCTAGTAGCTGGATGCAAGCCAGCTCAGGATCCTGGAGGCTGTAGATGCAAACCAAAGAGCTGTGGTCAAACACTTGGCAGGTATGAGACCACAGAAACCAAATGAGTAGAAAAGCGTCATTTGGCTCCATTGTTGCTGCAGAGTTGATGTGTGGGAATAAAGAAGTGTGACCTGCTGATTTGCAGTGGCAGTGCAGCAGCCGGAGGTCTGCAAAAGCAGGATGCTTTAATCCCAGAGGTTTTGTTTGTTTTGGTTTGTTTTGTTTTTAATTTAGGGGTAGATCTTCAAAACTCACACAAAAGAGATAAATGTGACATCAGTGTTTCCAAGGGATCAGAGTTAGATTAATTGCTTCCCCATAAATGTCTACTTATCCCCCAGCTGGTGCCATAGTACTTGCTAGTATCTCCTCGAAGGTGGGAAACCTGATGAAGGTATACTTAATCTGAATTTAAAATCCCTGACAAGGACAAAGTGTACATCAGGAAGGGAAAGGTTAGAGTCATCTAGTGCACTGGCTTTGCAAGAGACTGTGGCTGATACTGTGTCACCAAAGGTTGACAGTGACGCAGATGAAAGGGTAGACATGGAAAGGATCAGTGAAGGCAACAGTAATGAGAGGGAAATGCCAGAGATTGGGGAGAAGCCATGGTACATTACTACCCTGGATGAAATGCCTGAATCTTGGTCCCACAGTGACAGTTTGTCATCTTTGCTGTCAGGTTGTGTGGAACAGCAGCAGAGATTTGGAAATGCTGGAGGAGGAGGAAATGGTGACTGTGGGTTTGTGACCGGGGCAAGCGGGTGGGGAGGCACTGAGTTCTTGAGTCACGCTGCTGTGGGGAGGCTACTGTGGGCATACAGCAGTGAAGCAGGCAGTGGTACCTACCAAAAGCCCATTCCAGTACTAGTGAGTGATTTAGACCGCAGGCAAGCACAGACTTCTTTGTAATGCTGGTTCAATCATCTCACAAAAGGATTATGTCGTTTAACTGAACTGCAGATTACCTCAGGAGCAGGTCAAAGAGGTACGAGCCATTCTGCTACATCCAAAATGTGTCAAAACTGCAACTTATTGGGACAAGCTGAACTGTTCTTCAGTTCCTTGCTCCATCCCAAAGCTCCTGTGTGAACATGCTGATGGGCATGTCTTAGGATGGGATGTGGAGCACCTTACCTATTGTGCTGCTTTCACCGTCAGAATCAGGAACAATCTTTCTAACTCAAACAAGGAGCCTCACCATGTTTGTCATGGAGCTTGCAAGTCCTTGTTCTGGGCCATAACAAGCAGATGTGACAACAGGGGTTGGAGCTAATGTGAACACTTCTGCCCTTTGTGGAGCCAGCATGTGTTTGGTCTCTCTGGGCACATCTACACTGGATGGTGGGTACTGGGTATGTACCTCAAAGAGCCTTGAAGGCTGGATACTTCATTTTCCAGGTCTGAACAGACTGTTTCCTTTCAGGTCCTCTCATCTCGGTCTCTTTTCTGTGAAAACCATGGTAGTATGGGATGACAGCATTCCCCAAGAAATAGATGCCTCAGTAAGACATGCATCTAGGGTGTCAAAAAGCTTTCCCAGGCCCTGCAGCTGCATCCCTGTGCCTGAATTCCCACTGCTTCAATGGAGACGTGGCACCCCCTGCCTGATAGTGCATTGTGGCTGTCAGCGAGGACAGCCTTCACAGCCCTGGGATGGAGAGGGTAGGTATGATTACAGTCAAGGACACTGGAAAGAAACTGATCCTTGGGATGCAGAAATTCAAGGTGGGACGAGCGAGTTGAGAGTTTGTGGGTGAGAATTAAGGGACAGGCTGGCATGGGTTATACTGTCGTGGGTGTCTGTTACAGGCCACCGGATCAGGATGAGGAAGTCTACGAGGCCTTCTACAGGCAGCTAGTAGCAGCCTCATAATTACAGGCCCTGGTTATCGTGGCGGGTTTTAACTACCCTGATATTTGCTGGA
>NW_010145633.1:57375-57736 GCF_000699245.1 Pterocles gutturalis | reverse complement strand
TATTTTTATAAACATAAAAAGTTATATAATATAATAGTTTATTAAAGGAGTGCATGCCAGACAGAATTTATGGGATTTTAGTTTGTATATACACTGTGTTTTTAATAAGTGCTGTAGTTTCTGTGCCAGCATGCATTTTTTATGACTTTGACAAATTTATCATCACATATGCATGCCAGTCCTACAATTTGATTTTATCAAGAGAGTTTGCATGCATGATTTTCTGCTGTAAGGATTGGTGTCTTAAAAAGCTTAAAAAGCAACTGGACAAAACATGTGTGTTGCCACTGGTGTGTGATGGGTTAAACTTGGCTGGATGCCAGGTGCCCACCAGGCCCCTCTTGCACTCGGCCTTCAGCAA
>NW_010145633.1:45461-57204 GCF_000699245.1 Pterocles gutturalis | reverse complement strand
GCTGCTCCTGGAGACAAACCCAGTAACCAATGCCCCCCTCCTCCTCCCTGCCCTTGGCTGTTCTGGCTGAGCTGAGGTCACACGGTATGGAACAGCCAATCCAGGTCAGCTGTCCCGGCTCCGCCCCCTCCCAAGCTGTGTTACACACCCCCTGCTGGCTGCCAGGGTCACACTCAGCATTGGGAGGGCTGCTGGGGGGTACTGACTCCAGCTCAGCCTGACCCAATATATTGTGTTAAAGAAAAACTTATTGCCAGAAGGCACACTGATCAAGAATGAGTTGAAGTACCTGTGCACAGTTTAAAAAAAAAAAAAAAAAAAAAAAAAAAAAAAGAAAAGAGGTATGTTTCTGCTGAAATTCTTTGTTGTATTTTAAAGAATGGAAGAGCCAAAAAAAAAAAAAAAAGGCTAAAGGTATTATGCAAGGGTATATTTGAATTCTAGGTTACTGATCCCACAAACCTACTGACAGATATTGAGGTCATGTAGCCTGCAGAACAGAGTAGGGTCCATTCCATAGCAATCCAATTCCATGATAGGTCTATAAAGAGAACCCCACTGACTGGTTGACCTATATCCATACAACAAATGAGGCAATCCACCTTATGGCAGACTAGCAAAATGTAGAAAAGCTTTAAATTGGACTGTAAAGACTTAGAAAGTGTGAGCTTTTTTACTTTCAAGGACAACCTTCTGCTAACTGACTGTGTAAAAAAGAAAGTTTCTCAGTGAGAAGGTTATGCCAGACTTGTCCATCAGTCTGCCCCTTCCCCATCACTGTCTGTCAGACAATTAGTTCAGCACTGGTGCATGCCTCAGCCAGCCTGATGATCACCATGTTCAGTGACTATGCAGAATTACATCTGTAATTTGTACTATATTCAGGCAGTGTTCTTCAATTATATTTTGTAAATACTATTTGAAAGAGATATTGTAAGAAAAATATAATGGCAAAATTGTGTGCTTGTGTGAGATCTCAAAAGTAGTGTCAATTCAGTGCATAAGATTAATTACAAGCACCCAGGGCCACGTGTCATTCACATAGAACATTTGTTTGCTGTTGTTTTAATGAGGATAAACTGAGGACAAAATGTGGTAGGGTGGATGATTTATATTGCACATTTTGGTTAATTCTGCCTGTTTGGGCTTGATTCTTACCATTTATCAAACTCCCCCTGGAATAGACAGTTCTGTAAAAGAGTCTTCTAAGGAATGGCAAATGGAGCAATTTAGACCAGTCCTGTTCTAGCTCTTGTATCCTCTGATAATAAAACACCGAGTCACCCTCACTGCTGTCAAGAACTTCCTGTTAAGCATGCTCCCACAGAGCCAAGTCTTACTATGAAACCTGTTGAATTTTGGAGGGATATCCAGGAGAAAAATTTAGATGTGAGAAATTCAGGGGAAAAAAAAAAAAAAAAAAAGTGATATTTGTTAGCTGGAAAAACTGGAAAAACAAAACCAGTGGTAACTAGTAGTTCTACAGGGTTGCATATGGCAAAATACATACTTCTCCTAAAGTCCTAGAAAATTCTTTTGATTAAGTATTAGACAGCTGTCACAGAGGACAGAAAGCACATGGAAAATAAATACATTTTTGCATTAATAGTGTAAGCTGTTGACACAAAGAGTGGGTGGCTCAAAGGAATCCCTTGGTTCCTAAGCCTCCCCCAGACCATCAGATGCCTCAGTTCAGATGGGAGAAAGTTCCAACATGGGAGGAAAGTACAGGATTTTATTCCTACAGCAACAGTAAGAAAAAAAATCCAAACAAACAAACCTGTAGTTAAGGACTAGAAAGTATTTTTGAACACATCTAAATCAAATAAAAAAAGACAATCTTGTCTATTAATAGTTGTGTCTATTTACAAGAACAGTTAAGCTGCCTTCCTCTTCTCCAGCTGTTCAAGGTTTATTTTCCTAGCCCGGTATTCTGTGTTACACCTCTCTCTACTTCTGCTTCTAGTTCTGCCTTTATTTTATTTAACAGAGTTACTTATCTTTATTTCAAAGACATATCTTGTTTACCAACAAAGAAAAGCCAACAGGGGAAGTCTAGATAATTTGCTTCCAGAATGGAGATAGCACGAGGCCACTATCTGCAGAATCAGTCACTACAGCTGCCTATCTCTCCAGCAGTTGCCAAGTGAAAAGGTGCTGTATCAACTCCTGTGCATCTTTAAGGAAATGTATACAGAAGGGAATAAAGTAGCGTTGGCTAGAGACAGGTAAAACAGTGGTCCTGGAAACAGGTCTTAAAATGTATCTGAGGAGGCAGATAAGAATGAACTGCTAACATGGAAGAGTAATTCAAAGGACTCGCATTTGTCCTAGGTACGGTGCAATAACTCTAAATCCATAATTAAGGCATGTATATTAATTTTAATAATGGTTAAGAAAGACTCTTTTAAGTCAGAGATTAACACACCGCTACAAAAACAAAGATAGCTGGGTGACGTTAAACACTGCTGGGACATGCAAATCTTCTGATTCCTGTGGATGCACATCCATAGTGAAGCCGCTTATTCTGTCAATCATGATAGGGTGCTATTTTGTCTATAGCTACACACCACTGAAACAAAACTCTGAAATTAATTCACTTTTCTGATGAAGCATCGTGGAGGGCACCTTGAACTTAATGGCAGCTTGGTTGTGCTTGTGAACTGTGAAGAAAGTGCAAGTCTCTGAGCTAATATAGCTCAAAGATTAATTTCTAGCCTTAATGATTTTGTGAAACAGCTTTTTGAAATCATTACAATCATACCAATTAGCTTTAAAGTCCTTCTAACCATGTGCCCCCTCTTTCACAAAATACTTCTCAAGCTGCAATGAGGACTTATTTTTATTAATGTATATTCTGGTAAGTGAATCAATAAATTCTTTGTTAATAGTATATTTGTGTCAATTTTACCAGACTGCAGCATTTCCAAGAGACTAAATGTAACAGTAATACAGTGTCTAAGGACTTGAAACATCATTCAAAGAAAAAAAAAAGTGCTGAACTATTCAATACACATCCTTTCTTTTCTGGTGGAAGGGGGCAAAATATAGATTCAGCATACATTTAGCTTTAAGAAAAGCTACATAAGATGCTGGAAATGTAGAAATAGATTGTTAAAAATAAGAAAAATTAACAGATACATATGGTGATACTTGCAGTGACAGTAAATGTCAAGAACTGCTATATACATTGTCTACAAGTATGAATTTATTTTCAGATTTTAGAAGATACATATGTACTCTGGAATAATAACACATTTTGTTATACTTTTTACTTTTAGAATCCTACTGGGTCATTTAGAGGGTTTTACCTTGGTTTTCCTACCTTTAAATGTTTCCACTACTCCTACAATACATAAAGGTTAGTAACACAAACATTTATTTGTTTCTGTACATATGCACCCACGATAAATGAAACACAGCATCTGGACATATTTAATTCAGAAACCACTGAACCAAACGAAATCGCAATCAAAGCCAAGGGAACAGGCAACAGTAACTGTCATGCTCTAATGGGGATAGTATCAACAACATACGCTGCACTCCCCCTAAGGTACAGTTAGACAAGGACAAAATCTTACCAGTGCTTGGTAGAGGAGCATGCTCTGGGAACAGAAGGATCCTCCAACCCAGTCTGGAAAAACTGGTAGCTACCACATAACTGACAACGTCCCTTATATGATGGTTCTTGTTTCACAAGGCAGTGCTTGGATGAGTCCTAGGGAGGTTAGAACATGATACTCAGGAATTTTTGTTCGTACTCATTCCACTGAGTTGAATAAAGTTATCCTTGGATTCTTAGTGAAAAGTCTGTTATATCACTCCCTACTCTCTACTGGCGACTGTTTTTACTTGATGTCTTGCCTGATAGCTTTTGGCAAAGATCATCTCAAATTACTTTTCCAGGTGAAAGATTAGCCTGTTTCTGTCTTAGATAAAAGTACTTTGCAATAGCTGGGAGTTGAACACAACTTGTCCTCAAGTAGGAAAACCTAAAAGAATAGTAGGCAAGGGAAAAAAAAAACGACAGCAGAAAGTATGCTTCCATTGCCATGTTTAAGAAGTACTGTACATAGTACGCGTGTGTCTATATATGAACATATATGTGTATGTATATATAAGAAATCTTAAATACATAAGATTTGCAGCAGATTTGTTAACTACATCTACTTTAAACACTCATACATGCACTAGTGAAGTGTTTGAAAAGATCAATATGGAATAATCCAAATGTCATAATACAACAATATGCAGATTACAGCCATCATTTACCATGAACTGCAGTTGCACTGGGTCTGGCTGGGATGGAGTTAATTTTATTCATAGCAGCTTGAATGGTGCTGTGTTTTAGATCTGTGACTGAAACAATGCTGATAACACATTAATGTTGTAGCTAGTGCTGAACAGTGTTTGTGCAGCATCAAGTTCTCTGGTTCTCACTCTGCACCCCCAGTGAATAGATTGGGGGTGTGTGCAAGAAGTTGGGAGGGGATGCAACCAGGCAGATGACCTGAATTAACTGGAGACATATAATGTCACAATCAGGAATAGAAAGGGAAAAGAAGAGGGCTCAGGGAAATTAGCCATCTTTTGCTTGGGAACTGGCTGGACATCAGTCTACCCATGGGAGGTAGTGGTAATTGCCTTTGCATCACTTCTGTTTTATTTTCTTTCTCTCTTCTTCTACTTTTCCTTCACTTATTGCGACATTTTATTTTGACCCCTAAGTTTTCTTGCTTTTAATCTTCCTTTCATCTTCCCCCATCCTACTGGACAGGGAGGAGGAGTGAGAGAGCAGCTGCATGATGCTTAGCTGCCTACCAGGATTAACCCACAACAACAGTCTAATTCAAAATTATTCTATTTCACAACAAGCAAAATTATTAACATTTTTATACCCACTGTCTTAACCAAACTGCAGCATCTGTTTGCATTCCACCCTATTTTCTGCTGTAAAGTTGAGGGTTACAAATGATCTAGCTAGTCTCCCTTTTATTCAACCTCCTCACATGAAGGCCGTGAAAGAAGTGTTCAGGAAAGTTCTGCTATCATTTTTCAAAAACAGCAACAACAACAACAACACCAACAACAAAAACCACACTCAGGATGAGATGGCATTCGGTAGCCTGAAAATAGGAAGACATGAAAAATAAGGTCATGGAAATGAACCAGAAGTGAATCAATGAGATGTTCAGTCAATTCATACAGTTGCTGATGACAGCCTGGATTTACAGAGCAAAAAGGCCAATGCAACTTCTGAAGCTGGCTTATACACCCCCTCAGAGACACTCTGGGCTTGCTGGCCCACACTGATCCTCAGGCTCTGGAAGACTGCCCAGCCCTGCCAGCCCTGCACTGCATCTCCCTCTGCCCCAGCACAAGTGCTGAGGCTGTAACACCAGTAGCAATGATGGAGCAAATGGCCAAATTTCACATACACATTGTGCAGCAACTCCCAGTGAAGGTTTTCCCCATTTGAACAGAAACTGGCCATCTACTTAATTGTCTCTCAGATATCCATCCTATATTTTAAGATAAAAAAGACAGGTGTGGAACAAGGAAGATGAAGGCTAAACATGTTTTCAGATGGAGAAAGTGTTGCTGCCTCTATGTTAGCTGTACTTACTCAACATGAGAAGTTGGAACATATTGGACTTGATGATCCTTGAGGTCTTTTCCAACCTTACTGATTCGATTCTATGATTCTATGATTCTGTAACAGGGTGAATCTATGATAAGAGATATAGCAAGGAGGTTGTAGGTGAGGCACATGGCCCACATTTGCACTTGTGTTTTACACATTCATTTTTCAGAAGTTCATGCAGTTGTGTGTGTTTAAGTACTAAGTTTCTATAATACCTACTTTATACACCTTAAAAACCACACACAGTCATGGAGAAAGCAATTTGGAAATCACCACCATCAAATTTTCAAAACTCTGGCTGCTGCCTGAAGCATATTTCATTGACAGAAAATTTGTCTGAATAAAGCAAACCTTTGACTGAACAGATGTATGGTTTACTTTATCTCTCTCAACTTGAGTCTTCTTCAGACACCGTCTCTGGCCTCAAGTGTACAAACTTGCATCAGGTTTCTACCATAAAACTGTTCAGGCTTGCAGGAAAAGAATGTAAGAAAATACATTTTTCACAAACTTCTTTGTTAGTAGCAGGAGTGAAATTGTTAGTGGCCACAAACATTACAGAAAGTTCTCCTGTGGATTTCCACTATTTGTACTTACACAACCAGTTTTGAAAGAGAGTTTGAGAGAAGAGCATATAGACCAAAACTATTTATCTATTATTTTCAATTGAATTTTCATTCAGTATTTTTTGTTCTTTTAATCCCTCTAATAATACCAATCTTTGAAAGAAACTTCTATATTGTCTTTTTTTTGAGGGATGGTCGTGGTAAATTTGGAAAAAAATCTATTTCACCTAGGTAAGCCAGTGCAAAGCAAATTAAAAAATTAACCAGTGTGAATATTTTAACACACACACACCACCAAAACCCCGCCCCTGCCCCACACTGTGCCCCCACACACACACACTGTGTCTTCTGTCCGGGATGTTTGTGTAATCCAGCCGTGAAACAAGACTTTAGGCTTTTATGTGTGCAACCTTAAAATAACTTTGAAGATACTGAATAAGAAGTAACAAAGTCCATCTACTATGAAGTAATAGACTAGATTAATACTTTGTATTACCACTGCATGGTGCCTCAGTGAAAATCGGTTGTTTGCTTGTTCTACTGTTATGCACACCTCACAAGACTTTATTGTGTTTTATATGCTAGAGAAGTGAAGTTTACAGATTATTCGTCTGTCGGATTCCATTGGGCAACATTTCAGAAGTCAAGGATTGTCACTGTTTCATCCTGCCATTAGAACTTTCCACTAAGTTTGCTGTTGTTCACCTTTCCTACAAAATTCTTATTTTAGGAACGCCAAGATACTTTGGTTTTGTTTTAAAAATTGTAACTAATTTTCAGACTATGTGCCACAGCATATTATAAGAGGATAAACACGAGCAAAGATTTCTTCAAAATTTCTTTCTATAATTCAAAAGATATAAGTAAACTTAGAAACTTCCTGTCAATTCCAGAGAAAAACATGAAAGTCAGTTCAAAGGAAAACTCATAATCAGTTTTAGCATATGCACTTTAAAATGTCTTCAGCTTTCATATTTTCACTATCAAATACCTTGTCACATTACATATTACAATACCATGACTAGAGTTCATGAAAATC
The DNA here is from genome assembly GCF_000699245.1 of Pterocles gutturalis. Classification (NCBI taxonomy): domain Eukaryota; kingdom Metazoa; phylum Chordata; class Aves; order Pterocliformes; family Pteroclidae; genus Pterocles; species Pterocles gutturalis. The sequence continues at coordinate 49,955 of NW_010145633.1, read as the reverse complement.
AAATTCTAAGTATAATAGATACTGTTGCTTTGAGAATATGAGATTTCAATTTCTTTTTTTAATTTAAATAGTCTAGACTGTCCTCCTGAAAGGTTTTGAGTCAAAGGTTTTTTTGAGGTTTTGGTATTTCCCTGCACACGAAAGACTTATTCAAGAGGGGATTTTCCATTCAGCATTGCTTACAGCTAACATTCTAAAACCCACTTCAGACTCATGAATTTAGAATTTAGCAGACCAAAAGCCTTCCAACACTGCAGTGCATGCACATTCACATCCATACTCCTGGAAATACAAAAGCATGCCCATATAACAAAATAAAAAGCTCCCATATACACCACTAAGCAGAGTAACTCCAGGATGGCAAGTAGTATAGCTACATTAGTACAGAGCTTGAATTATGAGTTTATTTACAGCTTTATAAGGTTTTTTTAGGAACTGACCTCCATGTTTTGCTACATAGTGCCATGTGTTACACACCTTTGATAAAACACTTCATTTGTTGTTATATGCAAAACATTATCTTGAGGAATAGGCATGTTAAGAAGATTCTCACATATCCCAGAAAATAAGCCGTTTGCTAAAGTTGTTACTATTGACTTTTATTGTTATTAGTCTTTTTTATATGAAACCTAGAGAAAGAGGCACAGCCTTTTATTTACATGTTTTTGCTGGAAGACTGACATTCACTCTAAATTCTTTATGTAGCTCATGCAATTTAAAATACATCTTTCACTATGTAGAGAATAATTCAAAATTGAATAGAGATGAGAGGAATGGGTATATCTGACTCTGGTCTTGTTGTGTGATGCTGGCTTGGAAGAAGGAGATTGAGGGGTTTAATCCCTCGTCCAAGAACCATTTATGTATTTTCACCAGTGACTAGTATTAGGTATCATACAATCACAACTGAAACCTGATATTTATAATTCATCTCAGCCTTGTTAAATATGACTGGCTACTTCTGCAGGTTCAAAAAAGACCCTTAAAAGCTAACTATTAATTTACCCCATGCACAACCACAAGTCAGCAGTCCTGAGTTTTTCAGGTCCCCTCTCTAAGGTTAATAACACAAAGGTCCTGTTGCAAACAAAAAAAAAAAGAAACAATAGATAGGCATGCATTTTAGTGATATGGATAGACCTCAACCATATGGTGCTTTCCACCTTCTTTTAGACAATGGTAGCTATTCCCAACTCACACAACCATATTCTATTCATGTTCAGGATGCCATTTTGACTAATATTTGGAGATACAATATGAGCTACAGAAATTAACACCTCCTCTGCTTTTTTCCGTGGTCTGAAAAAGATCAGCTGTCAGCTTGCTCACAAGTGCTCTCTGATCGGTTATTTATTCGAAATGGCAGATTATTTGACTTTGACTGTTACCATATTTTTGCTAAAGAATCGGCAGTGGCATAACAATTTTGCATGATTTGAACTCCTTAAGAAGTAATTATCTTCTCCAGTGATGTATCTTTCTCTTCACCAGATATGTTATAGCCATAAACAAAAGATTCTTTCAGCACCTCCAGAACTTTATCAGTGAAATTAACTAAAACTCAGAGGTGATGGAGTTATTTATTCCAACACTATACATACCTACCTCTCCAAACCAAACCTCTGTAAAAGTCACGGTATCCTTAGACAAGTCCCTTATGTCAGAAATTATTTATGTCAGAAATGCTAGATATAAAGCTGACCTATTGCAAAAATAGATGAGAGGACTTAAAAAGCACTAATGGTCAAAGGCAGTTTAAAAAAAGAAGTCAGAGAAGATTTAGACTTCTGGGCTACATGTTACAAGTAAAACTACTTTGGGACTACTGGCGCCTTTAGCTGAATCAGTGAAGCTGGTACTCTGTCTCACTGGAACAAAAGTAAGCCTGTGAGCTCTCAGCTTTATTTTCAGTCAACGTCATTTCATTCATATTGGTCAAGCTTTATCCTTTAATGATTTTCTGACTAGACATGTGCTTGCTGAGTCACTGCTTTGGATAAATGTTGAAGAAACATCTAGTGGAAACAGTATAATACCAGTGAGATTGTATTTGCCCTATGCTTTCTTCTAACCCTTCCCCAAACTACTATTTTCTGTAGCATTTAATGATTTGTAGCCCAGCAATAGTCAAGTCTTCATTTACTTCATGCATATGCACTAAATTAAGCTATTTCCCTCCCACCCATATGGTGGGCTGATATTCACAGATGCTATTACAGAGTTCTCTGCCACATAAAATCCCAGCTGTAAACTAAAAAAAAATAAAAAGCTCTTTTTACTCATCTTCCAAAAAAGCAAAACAATAGAAAACAAGCCCATAAGGAACTGGATAAACATAAACAGACCCGTACAACATCTGACATAGACACAGATCAGAGACTGAAGATGGAAGACAAAAGAAAAGAAGGATTGGTATTAAATTATTTCAGACAGTGATAGTAATTAATTAAAAAATGCTAATCTCTACAAAATAGCAGTCAACAAAATACTTGTGACAGTCTTTTGAAACACAAACAAGCACTTAATTGTTAAGATTTTTCAAAATCCTGGGTTACAGCATTTTTAAAACTGGAGCGAAGGAGTGTAAATATCAGAAAATACATATTCTATAGGGTAAAGTGACTAATTGTGAAAAATACCTCCAAACATTTCTGTAAATCATTTCAGCATTTTGCAACTAACAGGTGCCTTCCCCTTTCTGAGCAAACATCAATTTTTGAGCAAACTTCTGTAATATTCAGAATAAGTTTAAGATCACAGCTGAAACTTCTTCAATCCTAAACCTGAGTACATCACAGAGAAGATTAGTTTTATATTCAAAACTGATTTTAATTTTGTCATCCTGATGTTTCCATCAAAGCCTGAAAACCACTGCCTACAGTTTCTGATAGCCCTAAGGATCACATAGCACCCATGTTAGATTCTCAAAATTCACATCAGTTATCAACAGAATTTGGCGCCTAAATGTCAGTTGTGCCAGTAGCTCATTTGGGGTTTTTTTTCTTGTTTGATTGCCTGTTTGTTTTTTGGGTTTCTTTAAAATGAAGCCCTAGAATTCAAAGTGTTCATTGCTTTCTAATTGAAATTTTAACTATTGGATGATTATAACTTCAACTGACAAGTGATTACTGGAGATCTAGTCCACAAAAACAAGGATTATGCAACCGTTAAACAAAAAGAGGTGATGAGTAACAGCCAACATGGCTTCACTAATAGCAAATCATGGCAGACAAATTTGGTGACCCTCTATGACGGGGTTACAGCGTTGGTGGACAAGGGAAAAGCAACTGACATCATCTACCTGGACTTGTGCAAAGCTTTGACACAGTCCCACACAGGATCCTTGTCTCTAAATTGGAGAGACATAGATTTGATGGAAGGACCACTCAGTGGATAAGGAATTGGCTAGATGGTTGCACTCAAAGAGTTGTGGTCAATGGCTCGATGTCCAAGTGGAGACCGGTGACGAGTGGTGTTCCACAGGGGTTTGTATTTGGGCTGGTGTTGTTTAACATCTTTGTCAGAGACATGGACAGTGGTATTGAGTGCCCCCTCAGGAAGTTTTGCTGACAACACCAACCTGTGTGGCATGGTCACCATGCTGGAGGGAAGGGATGCCATTGAGAGGGAACTTGACAGGCTTGAAAGGTGGGCCCATGCAAACCTCATGAAGTTCAACAAAGCCAAGTACAAGGTCCTGCATGTGAGTTGGGGCAATCCCAAGCACAAATACAGGCTGGGCATGTGTGGATTGAGAGCAGCCTTGAGGAAAAGGACGTGGGGGTGCTGGTTGACGAGAAGCTCAAGATGACCTGGAAATGTGTGCTTGCAGCCCAGAAAGCCAACTGCGTCCTGGGCTGCATTGAAAGAAGCATTAGCAGCAGGGTGAGGGAAGTGATTCTCCCTCTCTACTCTGCTCTTGTGAGACCCCATTTGGAGTACTGCATCCAGCCCTGGAGTCCTCATGTTGTGTTTTTGTGTGGTGGGTTTTGTTTGGAAGCAGGGAGGGGCCACAGTAATGGCTCCTGTAAGAAACTGCTAAAGGTTTCCTCTGACTCCAACTCTGCTAGTGGCAAGAGAGGAGCTGCAGTGGTGGCCCCCATAAGGAACTGCTAAAAGTTCACCCTCACCCCCGGCTCCAAGGATTTAGTACAAAGAGGTGGTAGGGGCCACAGTAATGGCTCCTGTAAGAAACTGCTAAAGGTTTCCTCTGACTCCAACTCTGCTAGTGGCAAGAGAGGAGCTGCAGTGGTGGCCCCCATAAGGAACTGCTAAAAGTTCACCCTCACCCCCGGCTCCAAGGATTTAGTACAAAGAGGTGGTGGAAGGAGTACCACCGACCTAGCCCCTGTGAGAAACTGCTGGAAGTTTCTCCAGCTTCAGGTTGGACCCACCCCAGGCCAGGGCTGAGCCAATCGGCACCTCTGCGAATGACACATTGAAGAGGGGACATGGAACATGGGAGCTGGTGCAGCCCTGGGCAGGGCGCCGCCC
>NW_010145633.1:13568-45425 GCF_000699245.1 Pterocles gutturalis | reverse complement strand
TTCTCCAGGAAGCCAGCCTGATGCAGCCCAAGACTCTACCATGGCTCGCCTGGGAGTCAGTTTTCTCAGGAGTTGGTGACAGTACCTGTGGCGGAGAGAGAAGTGGGATGTGAGAGAGACAGCTACGCAGACACGCTTGGTCAGGGAGGAGAAGCAAGAGGAAGGAGGTGCCCCGGAAAACAGAGATGCCCCTGCAGTGTGGAGGCCATGAGAAGCTGAAATAGCTGTGCCAAAAGGAAGCTGTGAATTTTGAAAAAACCCACACCGGAGCCGAGCAATCATCAGGCAACTGTGACCCCGTGTGGGAAGGACTCACGTTGGAGCAGTTTGAGAAGGACTCTCCCATGAGAAGGGACCCCACTCTGGAGCAGGGAACAACTGTGGCGAGCCCTCCCCTGAGGAGGAAGGAGCGACAGACTGACTGCAACCCCCATTCCCTTCCCCCCTACACTGCTGGGGACAGAAGGTACAGAACAAAGCCTTTGGGCCTTGGGAAAAGGAGGGGTGGGGGAGAAGTGCCTTTCTGAGATGTAGTTTCTCTCTCTCATTATCTTGCTTCTTGTTTTTGACTGTAAATAGTTAATAAATTCGTTTGGTTTTTTTGTTTGTTTGATTTTCCCGAGTTGTGTCGGTTTCTTGCCCGTGACCATAAGTGGTGAGTGAAACTCTCCCTGTCCTACCTTAGCCCATGAGGTATTTAACAATAAACTGTCTCATGGCCTTTTAAACTACGACACCTCAGCACAGGAAAGACATGGACCTGTTGGAACGGGTCCAGAAGAGAGCCATGAAATTGTCAGAGGGCTGGAGCACCTCCCCTATGAGGACGGGCTGAGAGAGTTGGGGTTGTTCAGCCTGGAGAAGAGAAGTCTCCGAAGAGCAGCCTTCCAGTACTTAAAGGGGCCCACGGGAGAGATGGGGGAACATTCTTTATCAGTGACTGTAGGGATAGGAGGAAGGGTAATGGTTTTAAGCTGAAAGAGGGTAGATTTAGATTAGATATTAGGAAGAAAATTTTTACTGTGAGGGTGGTGAGGCACTGGAACAGGTTGCACAGTGAAGCTGTGGATGCCCCATCCCTGGAGGTGTTCAAGTCCAGGCTGTCTGAGGCTTTGAGCAACCTCATCTGGTGGAAGATGTCCCAGCGCATGGCAGGGGGGTTTGGAACTAGATGATCTTTAAGGTCCCTTCCAACCCAAACCATTCTATGATTCTGTTCTAAAATCTTAATTGACAAATTTGAATTTATTAGAAAATTATCTTTTATTGGAGCACATTGAAAAATGGTTTGCAATAACATTTAATATTCTGAAAGCACACTAGATAAAAAGACATGTTTTAAAAGCAAGGTAACCTCTGGTCACTTATGAATCTACTACTGAAAATATTAATTTAAGACAAGCAGGCTGTACACGGGAGTTTTGTTACATCCCACCCTTGGCAAAATGGTCTGCAAAACAACAGCTGCTACGACAGGAGGAATGTGTGCATCAGAACATGGGTGAATCAAACAACCAAAATTGTTTAAGAGAATCTCCCCAAAACTAATCAGACTGAACAGGAAGATCACCAGGCAGATGTTGTCGGTTGACCATGGCTGGATGCCAAGTGCCCTCCAAAGGTGCTCAATTACCCTCCCTCCTCCGCTGGACAAGGGAGACAAAATATAATGAAAGGCTCATAATTCTAGATAAGGACAGAGAGAGATCATTCACCAATTACCATCACAGGCAAAACAGACTTGGCATGGAGAAATTAATGTAATTTATGATCAATCAAATCAGAGTAGCATAATGAGAAACAGAACCACATCTTAAAAAGACACCTTCCCTCCACCCCTCCCTTCTTCCTGGACTTAACTTTACTCCAAATTTTCTCCATCTTGGAGCCAGCCAGCAGTGGCTCTATCAAACATAGGGGAAGCCTCCAGCAGCTTCTCACAGAAACCACCACTGTAGCCCCTCCGACCCCCCCACCAAAACCTTGCCATGCAAACCCAATACAGCAGATTAAAGAGTAACAAAGGAGCTACAATGAGACTGTTGCCAACACTGAAGGAGTTGGCTTGAAATGACATTTAAAGGAAGCAAGTAAATTTTTAAGTGAGGGAAGAGACCAGGGAATGGAAGTTGAGCCTCAGTTTGACACTACTAGAAGTCACACACACAAAAACATACACAGAGACACCCCACCAACCCGGCGGACTTTTGCCTTGGACAGAGTCTGCAACCTTGCTGCTGGGCACCAAATGCAATGAGCGGTCTCTGCACTCCAGTGTGGGGACCATCATCAGGAGTGACACAGGTAGTACCTACACCTCAGATGTGCATATGCAGACCCTTGGGGTGCTTTTTAAGTGGCTCATGGATTAGCAGGTTTTAGAGAACAGCATAAATACACACAAAGCTGGATGACCCACATATGCTCCAGACCCAGTAAGTGGGGGTGTGCCCCTAATTGTCTGAGTGCACATCCACGTACGTATATATGTGTGTGTGCACCTGTGTGTGAGAGAGAGATCTCTTTGGGATCTGGGTGTTTATTAACACTTTGTAAGCTGTCAGGACTGTAGTTTATTCATTCTGTTACTCATATTGATCCTGAAAGTATAGTTCACTGTTTGCCAGCTAATTTCACGTCATTAGTAAATCAATAAAACTACTTCGATCTTGATTTGCTTTAATCACGTAAAATGAGCAGCTTTTCCCTGTGATAGTTGGGCTAATCTATCTTAAACTCACATCTATGAAGGTTAGATAGGAAGTCCTAATAAAAGATAAGATGGGAATTCAAACTGAGGCAAGAAGTCTAGACTAAGTATTTTGGGTACCTTCATCATTGGTCTCTAAAGAGATATTCTCCTTCTTACTAGAGAGATTTCACTGTTTACTACTGGAGTTCAATGTTCTTGTTGCAGAGTCATAGAAGTCAGTGACCTAAACCACAAGGTTACTCTATAGTTGAGGTTAAAAAAAAAAATAAAAAAAATTAAAAAAAAAAAATTGGATCATTTAAGGAAGAAGTATGGGGTTCTAATCTTGAAACTGCCAGCCTTACTCCAAGTTAGAAAATTACTGAACCCGAAAAAAACTACACCAAAACCAAACCAGAACAAACCAAACCAAACCAAAACAAAAGTAAGCAGAAGCAATAAACCTTAAAAAAAATGTTCCTAAGATCAGGATTTTTAAACCTCATAGCACTGTAAGAAATTCGATTCCTAAACCAAAGTTTACGCAGTACAAGTGATCACAAAGCAAAGTCAGGGGTTTTGACCTCCAGAAGGTCCAGCTGCAGTCTTACTCCATCTTCCACCCCCAGGAGACGGTTGAACTGTTTCAGTTGAACTCAAGCTAAGGAAAATCTACGGTGAAAAATATTGTTGTAGCATTACCCCATTTTTCCCAAAAATAACTGTCCCTAGTGGTAAATTGCTAAAATTTATAGGATATAGACATGTTTTAATATTAATAGAATTCTTTTAATTATTCATCATTTGCTTTATGGGCTCAAAAAATGTATGACTTCACTGCCTTGTAAGTGAGTTCTACTCAATTGTAATCATCTGAGCAATGCTCAGCTGAAACTTAGATGTACAGGTTTTTTGTTACTATTATGTAGTTTTTACACAGAGAAAAAGGCAATTAATACAGTTTTTGTGCCAAAATGTGCATAAAAGAGAGGAACTTTGATCCAGAGATTCTATAACACCAGCTATTTTAAAAAGTAAACTAAAACAACATGCAAGTCAGAGCAAATAAATATATCACTTTTCCTCACTTTGACAGTCTTTGGTTTTTCACTATCAAAAACAAAGAGCATGTGTTCATCACTTTTTAGTGAGCTCCCTTAGCTTCGTAACCTGTGGGTTTTTACCACGTTGGATAGCTTACCCCACCAATTGCACAGCACAGGCTTTTCATTGTCCAAAAGCTGTAAGGAATGCAGAACTCATTCCTGCAATTTATTATCATTTGTGAGAAGCCAGCTAGGAAGACAAAGGGGAAAGCAAAGACTAGATGTTCTCCAGTTCCTTCTTGAAATAACACTGACTGAGACCAAAGAGCATCCATTGTGTCCACACTGAGTGTGAACTGTCCAACTCTAATAAATCTGAAAAAACTCTGTATAGATAACATCAGTAACACAAAGTCTGGGAAGTATTCTTCAAAATTTCAGTAACATAAAATGTAAAAACTAATCAAAACTTCACAGTATGTTTTTGTTGAGGTTTTAAAAGCCACCACACAGCCTCTTGTTACATACCTCATGGGCTGAGGCAAGGGCAGGGAGGGTTCACTCACCACTTATGGTCTCGGGCAAGAAACAGACATGATTTGGGAAAACACACACAAAAAAAAAATAATTTATTAACTATTCACAATCAAAACCAAAACAAGATAATGAGAAAAATAATTACATCTTAGAAAGGCACTTGTCCCTCACCCCTTCCTTCTTCCCAAGACCCAAAGGCTTTGTTCCTGGTTTCTGAACCTTCTCCCCACCCAGCGGTGCAGCAGGGGCAAGGAATGGGGGTCACAGTCAGTCCACATTGTCTCTGACACCTCTTCCTCCTCAGAGGAGGGCTCCTCACACCCTTTTCCTGCTCCAGCGCGGGGTCCCTCCCTACTGCAGCGTGGGATCCCTTTCACGGGAGAGTCCTTCACAAACTGCTCCAACGTGAGTCCTTCCCACACGGGGTCATAGTCTTCCAACAACTTCTCAACTCCAATGTGGGTTTCTTCAACAAAATTCACGGCCTCCTTCAGGCGCAGCTGCTTCTTCTGAACATGGGGTTCTAAACAGGTACATCTCCATGAGCTACAAATGAGCTTTTCTTTTCATGGGCTGCGTGGGGACAACGTGCATCACCATCACTCTGCACCACAGGCTGCAGGGGAATCTCTGTTCCAGGGCACCTCCTTCTTCTCCTTTCTCTTCGCTGACCTTCGTGTCTGCATAGTTGTCTCTCTCACATCCCGCTTCTCTCTCCGCCGCAGGTACTGTCACCAGCTCCTGAGAAAACTGACTCCCAGGCGAGCCATGGTAGAGTCTTGGGCTGCAGCAGGCTGGCTTCCTGGAGAAGCCATGCAGACAGCTGGATGGCTGGGCTGCTCAGCCCGGGCCGGGCCCTGCCCAGGGCTGCACCAGCTCCCATGTTCCATGTCCCCTCTTCAATGTGTCATTCGCAGAGGCGCCAATTGGCTCAGCCCTGGCCTGGGGTGGGTCCTGCCTGGAGCTGGGGCGCTTCCAGCAGTTTCTCACAGCGGCCATCTTGGTAGTAATCCTTCCCCCACCCAGCTACCAAAGCCTTGGAGCCGGGGGAACTCTTAGCAGTTACAGGAGTCACCACTGTAGCCCCTCCCTTTCTACGAAACAAAACCCACCGCACAAAACCACGACAGTGGTACACAAAGAGGAAGACCAAACCCATAACACAGGAGCCTGAAAAAGCAAACAAACAAACCAAACCATAGTTTTATCCCCCTTCCTTCATATCATGGCTTTGAATTGAACTAAAATTATCCCACCTTAAACATACCCAATGTGATATTTTTTCAATAGCACCCAAATATAAAGGAGTGAGCAAACTAGAATAGCTTGAATGTTTTAATAAAACCAGTTTTAAATAGGCAAAAGGAAGAATAGGAGAAGGATGTCATGACTAAATTTATTTCATAAGAATATACTATATAGAAAAATTTTTCTGAAATATAAAATGAAGTGATCACCAAGGGACAAAACTTCATCAAATGTATATTCCACTCAGAAAAGAGAACTGATGCCTTCCTAAGGGGAATAAAATATGGAAAAACTAATACAAAATAGAAAACTATTTAGCTGAATCAGGTGTTTCTTGTAATACCTTAAAACAAATTCAGAGACAACAAACATAGCTATATGGTTATCTATTTCTGATACTTTCAGTCTCACATCTGTTTAAATACAAAACACAAAATGAAAATTATCACAAAATGAAAATTATAAGCCTAGCACTCCAATTGTATTATCAGAGCCCAGCAAGATATTTAAAATTTAAAGATATATCTTCAAACTCTTTCTGCAAATAATACTTTCAATCTCTTGAAAGAAATGCTGAAACCCAGAAAAAAAAAATTAAAAATAACTAGGTGAAAGATAAGAAAATTAATCTGATGAGAACACAGAAAACAGCAAACACAGCCTGGACCAGTCAATGGAATTAGTGAGGTGAAAGACAATCTCATTATAAATCCCTAGTCCACTATAAGGATTTATGTCAGATTTGGACAGGTTTCTTAAATATGTCATGCCTCAGTTCTACACTCCTTAAATGAGAAAATAAATGCCTCCATTTCAGGGATTTTAAAAGTTAGGATAATATAATTAGTACTGTGAAAGTACTTGGAAGCTATAATGTAACACAAAGTATTGCTGTCTTTAGGCATGCTATAGCAAGCAGCCCATCAGAATGCAATACAAATTATTTACTCTGAGAATAGATGAATGAGGAATGAAGAAGACAAAAATGGGGATAAACAGCTATGGAGAGAAATACAACTAAATCAGCTAAATAATAATAAAAAAAAAAAGTTATATAAATCAGTAAGCAAACTGAGGAGGGTTCATTTAGAAATATATTTAAAAAATGAACCCTACCTATGTCTTCCTCCATCCTCCCTCCAAAATCTTCCTACAACGCAAACACACTGACACTTCCAATCACAAAGCAGACTGTATCTCATGACACCAAACTACTTCTGCAAATAAAAGCAATAAGCTGTTCTTCACACATTGGCATAGTACTTGGAGACTAAAAGGTGTTCAGATTTTTCAGAGAAAGAATGTATCTTCCATAAATGGCAGAAACCAAAGGTAGAATCAGACAGTATTAGCCTTGTTTGGCACAGTCTTGGTAGCAGGGGAGGGGCTACAGTGTTGGCTCCTGTGAGATGGAAGCTTCCCCGGCTCAAAGTCAGACCTGTCTCAAGCCACAGGCCAGACAGTCAACACCTCTGTGAGTAACATATTTAAGAGGTGCACAGTGCATGGAGTGGGTGGTGTGGCTCAGGGCATGGTGGCTGGTGCTTTGGGCTTGGTACCCAGCCCCAGCCCAGACCAGCCCAACCCAGCCCCCACTCCAGAGCCAGGAACTCTTTAGAGCCAGTAAAAGAACCTGCAGCAGAGAAAGGAGTGGGATGTGAGAGAAATAACTATGTAGACACCAAAGTCAGTGAAGAAGGGAGGGGTAGGAGATACACCAGAGCAGAGGTTCCCCTGCAGCCCGTGGTGCAGCCCATGGTGAGGCAGCTGTGCCCCTGCAGCCATGGAGGGGAACGGGGGAGCAGAGACACACCTGCAGCCCGGGGAGGACCCCACGCCAGAGCAGTTAGTGGAGAACTTCAGCCAGGGAAGGAATCATGTTGGAGAAAGTTGTGGAGGATCACCTCCCGTGGGAGGGACCCCACACTGGAGCAGGGGAAGAGTGTGAGGAGTCCTCTCCCTGAGGAGGAAGGAGCAGCAGAGGCAATGTGCGATGAACTGATCACAACTCCCATTCCCTGTCCCCCTGTGTCGCTGAGGGGGAAGGAGGTAGAGAAATTGGGAGCAAAGTTTTTGAGCCCAGGAAGAACAGAGAGGTGGGGGTAAGATGTCTTTTTAAGACATTATTTGTAATTATCCTACTTTAATTTAATTGGTAAAAAATTAAATTGTTTTTTCCCCAAGTCGAGCCTGCTTTTTTGCCTGTGACTGTACCTGGTGAGTGATTCCTCCCTGTCCTTGCCTCAACCCATGAGGTTTTACCTTTTTTTAATCCAGTTATTCTCCTCATCCTACCAGGAGTGGGGAGGAGTGAGCAAGTGGCTGTGTGGTGCTTCCTGGGAGCTGGGCTTAAACCATGACACAAACTCACATACACACATGTACATTGGCTTCTTTGTGCCACCCAGTGGTTTAGAATAATACACCTTTCAGTCCAGCTGCAAAACCAGATGTTGGTAAATGATAAAAAATTTAGGGTCTATTTGAAACAAATGAACAAAATAAATAATTAAATAAATAAATAAAACCTGAGAGACATAGTACCGGGTAGCCTCGAGGCTGGAGGAGAGCTTAAGGCACATTGTATGCAATGTGTATATTGTGTTATTTCAGAAACAAAGGACAGGCCCACATATAATGTCCCATCTGACTTCTATTCAATTTTTACACAACTTGGGGGAACTTTGTATGTCAAGAAAGAAAAATATATCACAGATGTCTTACATGCAGCACTTTCCCTAGGCAGGTTGAGACCATCTCTGAGAAGTACAGATCTAGTGAAGATGATGAAAACTAACAGTTATGTTCCAAAAAAAATCATAGTTTGTTAGTGTACCTTATACTGCAAAGTTTTTAACAGTGAGTGTCAGATTTTCACGTAATGCTTTGTCCTACTTTCTAAAGAACTTTATCTGGCCACAGACAGACTGGGAGATTTGAGGTGTCTTGAAAATCTGACTCAATATTGTTGCTTTTAGAGAGAAAAACAAACAATTAGTTTATTTACAGTCTGAAACAATCTGCAATCAAATGCAAAATAAGATCCATTCATTACAACAGAGCTGTATTCACGTTCATTATATCTGAATTTACTTAATTGCTTGTATAATTCCATTGTTCGGGGATAAGTAGATTTAAAAGGTTGAAATATAAGTATTAAGAAAGGCAAAGACTTTTATGTCATAAATAAGAAAAATCCAACACAGGGCTACATCAGACTCAATTTTTCATATCACATTTGAAATTACTTTCAGTTGTTGTTTGAAAAAAAAAAATCAGCTGATGAGTTACTTTGCTAATTATGGTTAGAAAATGGAACAGGAGAAGGCTTCTTTGCTTTTCAATTAACATTGAAAGTCAAAAATTTATTCCCTTAGGCAATATTTAATCTGTATCAGGGCAAATTAAAAGCACAGAATAAGTCTCACTGTCTTTGCTATCAGAAGTACCACTACCTTAATAAACTCCAGTCACAGACTCAAGAAATGCAGGTTGAAGCAGGTGCTTCTTTATTTGCTTTTTGTGGAAGAGTCAATCAACTGGTAAAGGTATCAAATCTGAAGAAACAAATGGTACAATATAGACTATTTACACTCTAGAGAGGGTTTTTTTTATTTTGAAATTTTGAAATTAGAAGGGAAATACAACTTTCTTGTATTGTTTTGGGTTTTTTCGGGACAAACCAGTAGGTTGGTACTAGGGAACTGTGACAGCAATATCACTGAAAGGCTAAAAAGCAGAACAGTAGACCAGCAAAGGGAAGAATCATGACAGCATTTAACATGTGTGTGTGGTTATCTTATGCAGAAGAGAAGTAACTTAACTGTTCATCAACAGTTAAGTCTGGTCCCAGCACTGAGGTTTTTTCTAACTCTGAATGCAACTTGTTCTGGGTGTTAACTATAAACCCTATTCTTCTGCTAAAGAAAGGGAAAGTGAAGACGTAGTCTTTTCACAGTTTAATTAAAGCAAAATCTTCTTAATTCAAGCACTTTGTCACAGCTGCACTAATTAACCCCACAGACAAACACAAGAAAAAGTAGAAAAAACAATTTGGTGGTAGGAAGCGTAACAGAAACTAAGTTTTCCCTGCTTTTTCTCCAAGCCTCCACTTTCCTCCCCTCCACTGTTGGGGCACCCCCTTTTCACCAACTCTTGTTGGGTAGCCCAAAGGGATTTTGCAGTCCAGCTGTTTGTTTGCAGGACTAGGAACAGCCACATTAACTTGTCAGCAGTAGTATCCACAGGTTCCTGCAGCAATAGATTTTAAATATAAACAAAACTCCTTCAATCTTTTATTTAATCAATCAAACAGCAATACTGATGGAGGTCAGATGTATCCCAGTTTCCTTTTCGATTAGTCCTAGTAGACAGTTAAAGCAGAGGAAGAGCTGTATGAAAGAGGATGATTTTAAAATGCAGAAAAGTCTCAGGGATTATGCAATTATGGCTTACTATTGTCCCATTTAAATAAATGCTGTGTCAAAACAGAAAATAAAACAGACTGCCTGAGTTACTATCTCTGAATATAATTACACTTCCATTAAACTAATCTCTGCTGGTATGACGCAGGCTGTACACCAGAATAATTTGAGCTCAGGGAATTTTTTTCATTATTGCCAAAGTATAAACCATCAAGTATGTTTTAATATTTTAGTTTTTTATTGCAACCTCTTACACACTTAAATGTGTTACTATAATTTGTACTATCTTCGATTGACTTACTCATCTCAGGCATAGTGATTCATTACGTGTGAGTAAGTTTATGTAAGCGCTATTATGCTATAATACATGTTGTAACTGGTGCTACCAGTCAAAGGCATCAAGCCTGGTGGTGACTGCTTTTCATTAAATCTTTCTGTTCTTTGAGGTTTATTTATTATAGTCTACTGAGTTCTGTGTATCTCTTATCAAAAGCTGTGATATATAAAATTGAGCTCAGAATAGTTCCCTAGTAATTCTATAGTTTATAATTACAACTAACTTGCAGTCAGGTTAAGCCCTGGCAGTCTTCTTTTACTCTTCAAATTAAGATATAATAAACAACCTAATGAAATACATGCAATTGCCTTTATAAACTCAGTTCCTTATTAGTGAGAACTGAAGCCTCAGGGAAAGCATGCACTTGTCTGTACTCTTAATCCAAACTACATTTCAAAAGCCTTGAACAGTAAGTAGGACAAATGTAACAAGAGCCAGGAAAACCTCTCTGTCACACAAACTGATCTGAAACCTTGTGCTGAGGTCTCCTATGTCCTAAGGTATCTCTACAGAACAGCATAATTAACAGAAATTAATAAATCACAATGATTTCTTCCTAAAAGCTAATGGACTTGTATTAGCAGAAAATCTATAAATACATTCTCCCTCACATACTGTCTCTTTCACAAGCTGATTAATGTTTTCTTCTCTTCACTACACAAAGCCCTCACTTGAATTTCTAAGTTATTTTTCCCTTTCTGATTCTCGCAGTACCAGAAGTATCAATTTCCTCCATTACTGCAGGTTAAAATATTCTTTTTAAAACTTGTTAATACAGTAAATTGTCTTTTCACATTGCAAAAGGCCAGACTTCCTGGAATTGAAGCTTTTTGGTTTTGTCTTTTACTTTCCAGGAAGGCGAGTCATTACACCATGTGCGTTCACAGATTCCTTGCTCTCACACGTTAGTGATGTCCTCTCCTAAATTAAGGTACAAAATCTCGATGCTGGAAATTTCTACAAAGGAGACTCTTATAGCCCAGTAAGTGTGGTTATATTTGCCACTGCTGGGCAGCAAACCCTCACTGTGTCTGGATTTTTGGTACCTGTCACTGTCACCATCCCAGCCCCACGTGGAGGCGGGTCTGCACCCTGTGGGGAGAGGGCCTGGCTTCGCCTGCACCAGGTCACCTTGGGGAGCAGTCCCACTTCTGCTGCTCCTTGGTGGTCTCCTCCCTGCCCAGGCATTTTTCTGCTTTCTCCCTTTCACACCCTTAGAGAGCTGAGAAAACAACGTACTGTTCAAAGGCTCCTACACATTCACAGAGATTAGAAGTATTTTACAAGTCCCAGCTATGGGGCCAGGCTCTTAGTTCAAGCTGTAGGGCAGCACTTCCCAAGCTGGAGGTCGTGGCAGTAGCAAGTGGAGTCACCAGGCTGGCAGAAGTTCAATGGTTTATGTCAGCATTTCAGATTGCAGAGCTGATGAGAGTAGCAGGCATAATAGGAAAGGATGGAAATGGTTTCTGTGGAGCATGATGATTTTCAGTCTGGAGAGCCTCTCTTCAAACCTGAGTCACAAGAAGAATGGCTACTATTTTCACAAATACGCAAAATGGTATTTAAGACACTAACTCATCTCCTCTCCATCCTTTGTCTACCACTCCTGCCCTTAAGGGAAACTGAACTCCCCCATACAAGTGAAACTTTAGTCCACTTGGAATAAGGTTCATGATCTCTGGTCTCGGTTAAGTGAACCTATTAAATTAACCACTTCCTTTTTCAGTACCAGTATTTTCAGTTACTCCTTCAGCTTCCTGGGAAGGTTCTGGGAAGGTTCTAGGAACCCTAGGAAGGTTCAGCTTCCTAACTTCATGAGTTTTATGTCACGACTGGTAGCTCATCTCACTGTTTCCTCTGAGAGCGTGTCTGTGTCACTTCACATGCACTGCACTACCACACTCTGCCCATGGGGAGAAATATTACTTAGAAAGGTATCTGTTGTGTTAAACTTTTTAGCTGTAGATCTGCCAAACTGCCACTGTGGGGTTTGAGTCTTCGGTTTAAGAGGTCCCAGGAGCTTGCTGCGCCTTTCACAGAGACTGCCCTGGAAAGCACTACCGGTTGAAATCATTGTGCTGTAAGCATTACTGGGCAACATAGCTAACCAGCTGGTGCAAAATGTCTGTTTTTTTAATCCATCTAGGAGCCATTGCCATTCACATACTAACACAGACCTACTTCGATCACAGACAGATGGACTTACAAAGCCATGAAGACATGACACAGGTACTCCTGGAGAACTAGAGGAAGGACCTAACACTGATCCTAGAAGAAACTTTATAATCTGATGAAATGAACAGTTATCTATGCCTAAAGCAGATGTCTTCAGAGAAATTTTGAGTTCCTCACCTCAGATTTAAGAGAACACCAGAACATGGACCCAAGCTTTGATTTCCCCTACAAAAGGTAGTGACCTGACCAAGCTACTTGTTATTCTAGGTCTTCCTTTTTACAATATAAGTTAAAAAGTCCAATTATGTAAAAGGATGGTGTTTGAAAACATCAAATTAATTTTTCCATTTAGGAGAAATAATTCCTCTGTCTAACTCCACTGGATACAATCTGAATAGACTGTTGAGATTCATAAAGGAGGTGACAGAAGAGTGCTTAATGGGAAGATGTTAAACTGGTGAGGAGCTAAACAGGATCACTGATTCAGCAACTGGACACTCCTTCTATTTAAAAAAAAGACATTGTTCATGTCAAACATTATCCCAATAATTCATCAATTCGTTTGGCAATCAAGTTGTCAAAAACACCTGAGTAGAAAATGTAGCACAACTGAGACGATTCAGTGCTTAGCTACAATACTCAGTACTCCATTAGGACTCACAAGAAATTTTCTGAGATATCAGGAGAGGTGGAATTTCACCCAAGTTCCACCCAAAACTCATCTTTTTCTAGATCAGCATTTACTGCTTGTTGAGTGTGCACTGCTCCCTCTGCAAAGAGACTGGATGTTTATTTGGTGTTGAGCACATGCATTTTCTTCTTAAATGGTAATGAATAATTGCCCAGGAGACAGAGATTATTCAAGAAATGGAATTTAGTGCAGAAAATGTAATGAGAGTCTGCACTGTCCCAGGATGTTTGCAGAAGGTGTTCATACAGCTAATTCTCTAGGCAAACCTCTCAGTTTATACATTTAAAATATTCCCATTTCCTCAGAATGTCCATATATATATTTTTTTTTTTTTTTTTGGAGAGCATGCTATTACTACAATGTGTATTCCATATGAGTTTTTAATTGAAAATGTAATAGAAGTTTTAATATTCTGAATACATAAAAAATCTCAACATTAAAATGCAATCAGTGACACTTACAAGCCTCTGGCCAAAGAGCTGTAGTCACATCCCTTCCTATCTTCCTTTCCCTTCATTTCTTTCATTTCTTTTCTTTCTCTTACAATGTAATGTAAAGATAAGCTAATATTAATTTACAATGGAACATTTCTGTATTAGAGATTATTTCCATTCATTTCCTTGCCCTGATTTGTGTTCATGTCTTCTTGCACTTTACACCAATGACCCTTTTGGATCGTAGCTACATTAAAGAAATGCATACTGTACAAAAGTGATAAGTTTCTGGCACATTAAAGACAAAGTGATTCCTCTTGCTGTATCTATAGATCGAAGTCAAGTAGGAAAAAGAGAATTACATACAACTAGATTGGAGTCGGACAGTGGGCAGTCAGAAGCTACTGCAAAACTTTTGCCATGGGAGGTGAAGCATATTCCTTAAACTGTCATTAAGTAATTCTTTTCAATCTAATCCTACTCTATACTTAGCAGTATGCACACAGAAACAAACCTGTGTTTAATTGTGTCTGTTGTCTTTCTTTAGGTTGACTAGTTTTTAATGGTATATTTAACATTTCCAGTAATTCTACTGCACCCTCCTTTTTCAGGCTTTGCATGTTATAGCTTTTCTCCTTGAGAAAGTTTAAAAGTTCAGCAACAATTGCTTGCTTAATTACTTTAATTATTACCTTATGACTCTTATTTTTATGAAGTATTGACTTTCAATCAGAGGTTCAATTATAATATGACTCTATGACATATTATTAAGTGGAAAAAGAAGGTTAAAATAGGATCCTCTTCTAGGAATTTACCAACTCATTTGTATTCACAGGTTTGCACTTCCTTATTTTTCATCCTAAACAGAATATATTTTGCTATTCACTGCTGAAAGAATGTCAGTGTTTGATACAAAGTAATTGAACCTCTCAATGAGGGCAAAGCACAGCAGCAGAGAAAAAAAAAAATCTTAGCAGAAGGAAAGGTGAATGTCAGTAGGACATTAAACACCCGAGACTGTCTTTGGGAGATAGTTGGTATTGCTCTATCAGAGAAGCTCCTGAAGATTCAGCTGTGGCACTTCAAGTTGCCCATGCACCAGATTGTCTTCTCTGTTCCTGGTCAGAGACTACTGTCCATCATGCAGCTGTGCCAGCTCAGTCTCATAATTAAGCTTAAAATCTCTTGGCACTTTTTTGCCTCTTGTGAGACCTCTGGGTCAGAAATGTAGTAAACCAAGAGACGGGCAGGCATATCTGCCATGAAACCTTCAGTCCTCAAATTCCCTCCTGCTGCTCTGCACCTGCAACAAGATTTCTGCCTGGCACTTTCTCATGATACTAATTGACTCATAACTTGGCTTTCATGGTTTGCTTCTCTGAATGAGACCCTTGCAGTTTAGTGAGAAAACCTACAAAGTTTGTCAATCATAAACACTGTGTTGGCTAAAAGGCACACTTTCATTAATTGTACACACTTCTGTTATGTCCATCATGTCCCTTGGAGTGGAATATCAATATTCGCCACATTAACCTAAATTAATTCGTACTACCAGACAAGAACTGGATGGAGTATAAGATATGTTTCAGTCTGCTGAAATGCAAAATCAAATAGCTAATTACCAAATTTAGAATAAAATAAAGAAAGAAGAATTATATGCTTTGCCTTTTTGAACTGGTTTCCACCCTATCTTCTGTATTTTATTGAGCTAAGGACTGACAAGGACAGTTCCATATTCTTGGAGCTGCATGACATTTTTTTCAGAGTAGTGACTTCTACTAATCTCTAATTTGGAGAAACTTCCTTATGATCTCCTTCACACAGTGAGAATTCCACCATACATGAAGCACCCTGGGGACTTCCTGTAACTTAGAGTATTAATAATTTATTTTAATTAGAATATTAACTTATGTTCCTTTTTTGAATGGAAAGCTGTCTGACATGGTATAGGGTTTGCAGAGCAGAGAGGTTTCTGAAATATCATCTTAATATTCAGAGGCCAAACATTGTTGGCACCCAACTAATTAGACATCCACTCAGACATGAAAATGACTCTTCTTCTGACAAATGTGTTGGTGAAGAACTGCATCATATCTGACTTCATACAAATTCAAGGCTTATTTCTTTACTACTTAACTTTAGAACCACTTCTACAAAAATATGAAAAATAAGTGGAAAGACAGCTTTTTGTTTACTGGTGATTGACTAAATACAGTAGGTGATAAGATAAGCCTGTACAGAACCAGAACCAGCACTGTGGTCTGTGGTGTTGGAACACATCTCTCACAGTAGGCATGTCTCAATTGAAACACTGGAAAAATATTTTTGCAGGATCACTATCACTGAGCCAAATCAAATCACAGACAAGCCCTAGAGAGATTTTACCAAGTACCTGACTACTAACACTGCCAGTGATCCAACTCTAGACCTCCCTTGAGCAGAGGCTGATTATGAGCTAAATGGTGTCACTATCCGTGGGGGGTTATGATGTGGATTAATCGAATCCAGAGTGTCACAATCAAACTCACTTTCACTTCAGTTGTTATCAGTATCTCTGAAAGGCAAAGTCACTTTCTCCACTGTTACATACTCCCTGCTTTCTCAAGATATTTTTTTACTCTCTGTAGCAAAAGGTGAAATGATGAAAAGCTAGAATTTTAACTCTACAGATACTATGTACTTCAGTTACAAACAAACTAGACAATACACTCACATTTGAATGGCAGTCACATAGATCAGGTTATAATCATCAGGTATTTGATACAGTTTTCAGGATTTTTTTAATTTGCCATGCTAGCCCCATCATTTCCTCACCAAAAAAAAGCAAAGTCTGTTCACTAAGGTACAGGCTAAATAGCATACATTTCTGAGAATAATTTTTACTTTATGAGATCAAACGGCGTGTCCTTTGAAAGTGGTGTTCATGTAGGCTTTCTAAAGTGCCTTGTTAAGGTGCGATTGTTCTAGAAGTTCCTTAAGTACATTCATTCTTACTAACGAATGCATACACTTTTTGACTATAACAGAATAGGGAATGCATTTTCCATTTGACTTGAACTTAAAATATTAGACCAACACATAAGCCACCCAGAGGTCCCTGGTTTCCCTGCACTCTTGTGGAAGAAACACAAATGTCAGGCATCATTGATATTTATGATTCTGTAGATCATGCTAGATAGCACTAATGTAATGCTGAATGGCTTTGATAGGATGAAATCTATAATTGTAACAAGGTGTTAAAAAACATAAGCAGTTTAAATCTTATATACAAAGACACCTCAGGAACCTGACAGAATGATAAACAACTTAGGAGATATAGTTCTAACTTGTATATCCCTTGATACAAAAAGATATCTCATATTGTAACTTCATGTCCCTGAGGAGAAGCTGCAAATATACTGGTTAATTTATTCTTGTGAAAGAAATTTTATTTCATAGTATTTAGCAGCTTCGGAAAGTTAAAATGGCAGATTTGAAGTAAAATGCAAATAATTGTAACAGTTACACTTTCCTGCCCTGACAGAAAGGGATACCTGATGGTAGCAAGGCCTAAAAGGATGCTATAAGTGTGAAGAAATAAGGAAAATGCTCATATAACAGCTTGTAATCACAATTATTATATAATATACAATTATTTTTAATTGTTATTTGTTCCTAGATACTGTACAAGCTGGAAAGATATTATTAAGCAAAATATTAGCAAGAAAATTTTATTTACAAGCATAACATTGAAATCAGCTGCTGGAAACAGAGAAGCAAACTGTTATGGGGAGAAAGGACACCTGTTCACTCTCTGCAAGGTAGACTAGGAGAGCTGTGTCTGCTACAGCCCTTGCAAACAGGGCCAAGCAGTCACAAGCACACAAGTGAACCACTTACAGCGACTAAAGATGGAATATAGGAAGAACAAGTTTTTTGTTAAGTATAACTGGCAGATGCTGTAGAGGAAATAATGTGACTTACACAGAGAGTTAAAGAAGACAATAAGCCATGGGGAGCAATTCTGCAACTACTCAGCTATTGCCCTGGCAGCGTAACAGAGAAAAAGCACCAAAGAGTTTATAATAGTTGACTTCAAAATAAGAAGAAATTGACATAATAGGGACAAAACAGGCAAAATAGAGATCAATCTAGTTAATACACATAAAGCATGATTGAAATTCAGGGCAAACCATTTAAATCAGCAATCTTCCAATTTCAACAACCTTCCAAAATGCTAAAAGAATATTAGAAGTGTTTAGCAAAATTCTTTGCAAACAATAGTGCACCACGCCCACAAATAATGATTACAGAAAATGGAAAAGGTGAATGTTGAGTTAAAACTTGGGCTCTCAGCAAACATATAAAATGCTAAGTAGTGCTGTATATGGGAATGCTTTCAGGTCACATTCACATCATCCAAGAAAGGATCAGACAAGAACTTAAAAAAGTAATGTCACATTCATACACACATAAAATTACTTGGTGAAAATGTGACATAAGTGAACACAAAGTTGCCAGACAGCCAGTGAATCAACATCTTTCAGAATGCCTGTGGAAAGAACGCAAGTATAATTAAATCTAGGGTCTTCTTATGGTAGTTAGCCAGAAGTTCATTTTTGTCTCACGACAGCAAGATGAAAATTTTAAAATGTCCCTATGTCCCTTATGCCCTTAAATCTCCAGCTGCTTTTTTTTCCCCTCCATCCATTTTTCATTAAAGGCTAGGAGTGTTCTTTCGTTTACTAAGTTTATATACCCTAATAACAGCCTAGAAAGAATTCTGTACTTCTGGCAAAGCAGAAAACCACTGAATATTTCCGAAATGGCTTTGGCAACATTTTCTTCATACACAAAAAAAAAAAAAATGGTTTCTCCCAACAGAAGTAAAATTAAAATAATTTTTTGGTATTATAGACTCTTTGGAAAATAATGTACAAAACAGGCGAAAGCACAGCATATTTTGAACACATTATTTGTTTCAAAATGTTCACTCAGCATTAATTAGGACTCAAGCTGTTGGCTTCCAATCTTGAGTTCAGACCCTTGCTCCCCCTTTGCCACCCACTGGGGCCTGTTATTCCCATTATAAACACCCATAAATCTCAGCAGCTCTAATGGGCTTATTGCAGTCCTGCATATGCATCAAGGGGAGGATAAATGTCTCTACTTGTGCCTTCTGATACCCATAACTATTTAGTAACTTAATGAGACAATGTTTTTAAAACAGCAAAAAATCAGTGGGTGTTTTTCTATGCCTTTTATCATTATTTAGTGAGCTTTTCAGCTCAATTTTTTCTAGATTTCAAACACATTTAATAATTTTTGCAGGCAAACTAAAGGCCAACTTTTATCTGAAAACAGGAGAGAAAGGAAGTAAAAGAGAGCATATAAGAACTTTCTCCCCATTCTGCTACCTAAAGGATGATGAAAAAAATGCTCTGTCACCATTAAGGTGAGTGTAGAAATAGATCAATTAATTTGAAGAGGAAAAGGTACATCAAAGGATGTTCCACAAAAGATTTTTTTCTCATGAAAGATGAACAAAAGAGAAGATGGTTTCATTAGACCAGAAAAGCAAAGGATAAGGAATAGACACAACAAGGAAATGAACACAAGGGAGAGAAATTAACCACTTGAGCTAAAGGAGAACGTTGGCACAAAAACAAATGGACATAAGGTAAACATGAATAAATTTAGATTTTATTTAGAAACAGGCTCTGAACCTTTCTTCCTATCAGATTTTGAAAGAGTTTTCCATTGAAAATAACGGAGACAAAAGAATCTAAATGCTTATAAGAAAACTCAATAAGTTTTTAAAGCAGTTGAATAGTATAGTGCCTGCAAGGGATTGATTTTGTAACCTAGAAGCCTCCTCCCTACCTTCTTTGTGTTCCTATTTCTTCCTCTTTCTCTCCCCACCACAGAGAGCACACAAACTGAAGATATGAAGACAGTAAAGCAAAAAAAGAAAAAAACAAAACCAAACCACCTTCAATAAGTAGAACTTAGTGATGCACACATAGTTATGAGGGATAATGGCACCGCATGTTTGCTGTAAAGATGCCATGAAATAATAACACTTTGATTTGACCTGTATATAACTCTGAAATAGAATATCATTTTTAAAATGTGTATGTCTTGGTACTCCTCTTCGTATTAATTTTCACTGTCTCATTCTCAGGCCATGACAACTGTCCTACTAACTGAAAAATTTACTTTAAGGGTCAGTAGGATCTGGCCCAGTGCTATTAAAACAGCACATATATCTCTTCATATACTTATAAGCAGATCAAAATAAGCAGAGTGTTTTGGTGGCAGTAGTTCCACTTACTGTATGTCATCAAACTGCTGATATTTACCATTTGAAAGAAATGAAATTAATGACAGGAGTTAAAAGTGTTCTTTAAGTACTTAATGTTAGCTCTATGCTATAGCTGCTTGAAAAGACATAAATACCATTAAAACCACTGACTGATCCTTTATAAATTACAGCTGATTGTAAAACAATGCTCAAGTTAATTGACTCTGCATTTTCAGCAAGCTCTTTGCCAAGTAATTATTATTTATCTAACAATGGTTTCAATGCAAATTGATGGTGCATATTTGCTATTAATCTGAAGTCATTGCAAAATACAAACAACAATTACTTTCTGAAATTACCACAGAAAACAAAGAGAATATCATTTTGACATTCATTTACACATTTAATTTATAAAAAAAGGAAACAAACAGAAAAACAGCCCTAAATGCTACAGTTTGTTGTCCCTCACTGCTAAATTGCTATTTTAAAAAATAACAAAGCTAATTCAAAGAAAAAAAAAACCCTATAACGTGTGCACTTTCCCATCAAAACAAATGCATTAAAGAGCCTATGTGCTACTGTATCTTAATGACCTTCTCATATTTCTCCTCACACAAGGGTGTTGTGCTTCCCAGCCAAGAGGACCACCAGACCATGGAATGCCAAACCTTATTCAGAGGAGGTAACTACATTTACAGTATTAATTGCTTCTTTCTAGGGGACTGCATCAAAAATATGTGGGGAAAGATTTAAAATATAATTGGGAATCATTGTTTCAAATTACTAAAACATTTGCTGGGAGAGTATACCCTATAATCAGCACCTCTCATTGAATATAATCTTTTGATAGGAATAAAGCTGAAATATAGAGAAGGATCACTTTGTCCATGTCCTTTAAGCTATTCAAGTTTTGTCAGATACACTGACCACTGACAAAACTCAGTTGCAATACCTACTAGCAAAGAGTTAACTACCAATCAGAATTCAGATGGGGAGAGAATAATTACTTGGAATTCAAAATTAACAGTATGGAGAGTAACCTCATTCTTAAAGGAATGGTATAGGTTAATAACCACATATGGTCAATGATTCATTATATTGAGATACTGGTTATATAGGGCCACCCCTAAAATAAGAAGACACATTCTGTAGCATTTTTAACAGATTGATGACCTAAACAGAACGTCTTGCAACTTCCTTTTGATCCAGCCTAGGAAATGGGAGCAGGAGGGTCAACCATCAAACTCACACTGCTGTGAACACAGCCATAGTGACGCAGAGGAAAGCAACAGTGAAGTATTTACCTACATTTGGTACTATGCCTTCAGGGTTGTGATCTTGATATCACTTTAGGTTGGTATATGTACCTGCTCATCCTGAAAAGAGAAGTCCCACACTTACCCATTCATCCCCACAGTTCTCTTCCAGCCGGGCCAGCAACCACGTCTTGAGCCAATGCAGGGAATTAGTACAGCTGAAAACCTGTTCTTTATTATTTATTTATTTTCTATATAGCCAACAGCAGGCTCTCAGTGCACCTGCTCTGACCTTGCTCAGCTCGTAGATATGCTAGGTACTACAAACCTTTTTGCATACAGCAAGTTAAAATTCAGTCTTGCTCTTTCTGGAAATCATTTTTAAATACCTTATTTTGCCACTTCTGAGTCTTTGTTATGCTTGAAGGATTCTAACTTTCCTTAAATCTTCCAGAAAAAGAGAAAGAACCTATCTCATCTTTGTCAGCCTCTTTGCAATTCCAGTTGTCTGATCAAATAGTTACTTTTTCAATTTGTTGTAGTAACCTGTGTGATACCTTCGTGTTACCTAGTCAGCAAAGGCATAGATTAATTTTGCAATGCAGCAATCATCTCCAAGACAACATCTTAAATGTTAAATTATTGAGGGACAGATAACGCAAGACACAGCAAAATCTAACCTAGAGATTTCAGTCTACCACACAAATCTCTGCAAGAAGAAAAAAAATGTGCACCAAAGCCTTGAATTGTCATTTATTTCTATCAATATACCCATAATGCAATATGTATCTGTGGTGTCATTCATCCCTGAGTTTGTGTAGTTGAAGTAGCTGTGGATGTGACTTAATCCAGCCAGCTATACAGAAAACAGACTGAATTTATCACTCCGTACAAAATAAATAATTAGAACTTAGAATAGGTATACAAACTGAAACATCTTTTCTGAGATTAAATAGATGCATTCAGAGATCAAAAACTCTAGGTGAGTGGATATTCCAAGTACTGCCCTGTTGTGTATGAGAAGATACATGCTTCTATCATTGGTTGCATTGCTCTGCTAGATGAAATCCAACCATTCTCTGAAAAAAAAAAATCCAAACACAACAAAGAGCATTATATGCAAGTCCATAAAGTAATATAAGAATTCTATTGATGTTTTAGCTAGCATTGCATTTGTTTATTAAACTCTGGTCTTAATGAAGCAACAGTTAGACGTATCCCAGTATTGGTACTTCATTACTATTTCTGATGCATTGTGTAACTGAACAACAACCAGATGGGACAAGAGGATGTTTCCCTCCCTTTCTCTTGTGTCTATACAGGTAGGGTTGGATGTGGGCTGAGAAAATTCTGTTTGAAAGAATGCTTCCACAAAATGGAAATAATTTATCTTTTCTTGGCCTTTCACGCTGTGAAGTACTCAGTACTAACAATTTAATCATAGGAAAAAAAGTTACTCCCATCTGGAACTTTTCAGACATTCATGCTTTGATTCCTCAGCCAAACTCACTGCATAAAAAGCTTGGAAGAGAGGTTTGCTTTCTTCTACAAGTTTTGAGGTTTGGTTGGTTTTTGTTTTTGTTTTTTTCTTAATAGTTATTCAAATGTATGATACAGTGCTGGACAATCTCCCTGGCTTTAATACATACAGTGCACACTTATCTATGTGTTCACTAAAATATTCAATCCAGGTTAACTCCTGTTGTGCATAATCTGGATATATTTTAGTAGTGTGGAAGGAATATTGTTGTACATTGTAGCCCATTAGAGAGTGTAAGTGTTATGAATCACACCATATCAAAGAAATAAACATTTTTTTTCCTGTTACAAAGACTAAAGGATGAATGTAACTCCTCCTTTTGCACTGAAACTAATCTTATGTCATAGAATATCACATTAAAAATATTTTAGAAATTAGATATAAAAATATATAATTATTTAAGCATTGCCTAAATCCCTTTAAGCTTGAAAAATCAGTTATACATTTGTACTATTGGGATTTGACTTGGCCTGCTCTGTAACAAGGACAAACTTTTAGACGTAACATAATTGGTGCTATGTTGCTGGCGTACTTGACCAGGTGGTGATTTATTTCAATGACAGCATCATGGGGAGAGATTTGATTTGGTGACTGAATTTTTTCAGGCTGTTCTTAGGAACGCCTACAAGACTGAGGACAAAAAGAAATGAGATTTTCTATCTGAAGCTATGCTTGCATTCTGTTTGGTTCTCTTGCACCATTTAGAACATATCTGTATAAAGAGCACAATGGTGTAGAGCAGTAGCAGACTGCTGAGGCAATATTATGAATAACCACCACCATGCATTTCTTTCAGGTGTTCAGTTTAATGCTGCTGATGCACAGACTAGATTTCTGATTTGTTAAAAGCATTGTACAGAATTAAACCATGGGGATATTCTCAGTAAAGTTTAGGTGTTCAGATGTCCTTCTAAACTTTCATAAGCAGAGTACCTTTCAATTTCTTAGTAATCGCATAGTTCCACTTCACATGTGCTCTTGAAACAGTCTCTATAATGCATATAATATAAATAGTATGTCTCACCTGAGCTTGCGATGAGCTGATTGTCATTAGTTGTTTGTAAAACAGAAATCTCTTGACTGTATCTAAAGTAAGACAAATCCTGTGATTCCTTTCTGGAAGTGAATTTCTCATTCAGATGTTATTTGGCAAATCCAGAAATCTGACATTAAATATTGTACTTTTAAGTAGAGATGATTTCATGCTAAAATAATCTGAAATTCTGTTAGGTGATTATCCTTAGGTTTGTTTGTCTGCTTTTCTGTAAAAAGCAGCCATTGATTTAGCACATTTCCATTCCACCTTCATTCTCAGGGTGTGGTTAATTGTGATGAGCCAGCTGGCTTGCTCACAGTGAAAAATTTCTGTACAGCTTCAGAAGCAAGTCCTAGTCTAACAGTTCGCATACCAGTTCTACCAGTTTCAGTAGTTTCCATCAAGTCTTTCTCACCAGAGTACCCTGCCACATAGTCTTCACATCTGTGTGCTTGCAAAGAAATGAAGACAGTTTCTAGACATGGTTACTCCTAGTTCCTGGTTTAGTATGTAATCTGTCTCCTGTATCAGGCTTTTCCTGGAATAAAAATCTAAAAATGTCTGAAGGGAGCTATGGCAGGTAGCCATAAACTCTAAAGGGACAATGAGAAATGAGAACTGGTGGTTTAAGAAGCTCGGGATGATAATTCTAGGCATATCTCATGTAATCCAAATAAAATCTGTCCTCACCTCATGTTTTTTCTCCCTTTCGGGACAACAGCATTAAATGGAGACGTATAACTCATGCATGTTTCTCTGACATGAAAAGTTTGTGAAGGACCCATACATTATGGTCAAAAACCCCAGTAAATCATAATACCACTGATAGAGACATATGGTAGAAGACATTTACATTTGTATGTTGGGTTTTTTTCTTTAGAAAATGTTAACTGAAAGTCAACTAATAAATGTATATGCAAGGTACTTTTCCTATTGAGATGATATCTACTGGTCCCTGAAAGATATTACCTCAATATGTGGGATGGTTGTTTCATTATGCTATATGATATGATGTGCATACATCTATAGGTAAGTACAGAAACATATACATTTAAAATGTTCTTTGTCCATTTCATAAGAAAGAGATGGCAAAAAAAAAGAATACTTTTCTTGTCTTCTTTCTCTCTGAAAAATACCTAAGGCCAGAGAGGCATGACCCAAGTTCATTAGACTTGGGATCTGTTGGACCTGCAGGAGGCATGAATGCAGGAGAACTAAAGCCTCAAGAACCATCCTGCTTACAGACAACACTGAGGTTGCAGGCATGAGTGCTGTCACTGAGCTTAGCTGTCATGATGCTACATGATAGCTTTCAACATAACGTTTTTCTGGAAGGCAATTTGATTGTTTCTGTACAGTAATTAAGCTGCTTTGTGGGTACAGATTTCATGACATATTCTCATCAGGTCGAGTAAAGTGGACCAACTCTAAACACCTTTTACCAACATGAAGACAGACTTCAGACTCAGGAAGGTTAATTTGTTTATCAGAATGTCACTCCACCAAAGCAGATGCTCTGACAACCTAAAAATCTTCAGCTGTTGAGAGTAATTCATGAGGATTTAAATTACAATGATAATATTATATCCCCTTCAGCTTCCTGTACGTCTACATCAGGGCAAGCAGCATATCTGCAAAAATTCTAATTCAAACTGTCACACAACTGCTTAACTTCATTCTGGGTATTCTATCCTGCACATTAAGGGAATGATCCCAGTCTCTAGGATTCAAAAGAGAAAATCAGATTCACCTGATTTGTGATCCTTTGTAACACAGTATCCATGGAAGCTTAGAAATGAACCAGAATGGTGTTCAGTCTTCAGTCTTGTTTTATTCTACTTTGTACACACTTTTTTCTTCCAGAGTGATATATGAAAGCCCATAAAATTAGACAGAAGATACACGTAAGTGGCATTCAGGTTTCATTTCTAAATGGGGACTTTGCCCTTCTGTGAATCTGACAAATGTACTTCTCTGTCTGCCAGCCATTTCCTCTGGTAAAGCTTTTAAAAGGGCTTTTACTAATCACTCCTGGCATTCCTAGAAAAAAATTTCTGTGCAACATGAAGGGAAGCACCTGAATGTTTCAGTGGCATCTGCCTGAAGGGATATGTCAAAGAAGAAATGTTCAAACAACAAGATTTATTAAAGTAACTGTCCGATTTCTACTACAGAAAGCTTGACATCTCTTAACCACAAACCATCTGGGAATACTTCCTTATTCTCTTTCACACTCTCTTTTCTAAATCTGGATTTATGTGTAGAGGGAAGGCATGATGACTGAGGTCTGATATGACATTTATCTTCACAAGTGAGGAGACTAATAAATCATCAATGACATTACCACAAGTGAGTTCTAAGGTCTCCTCACAAGTGAAGATAAATGACATTTCAGACCTAAGCCAGCATACATTACATGAAATACCTAATAAGTCTCACTCTCAACATAGCTGGATTCGATGAAGATGACTGAACTTATGTTACATCTCAAATCCACCACCCAGAGAAAAGGAGATTAAATTTGCCAGCAAAATAAAATCACTCACCACTGAAACAATCTTAGTACATTTCACCCTTTCGCCATGCTACTGCTCCGCAGATCTACAAATAATGAAACAGAGTATCATTAACTCACTTTTCAGTGCATGAAACATACCTGACTTTCATGTCTTAGGCAATATCAGATCCTTATAAGGCTCTACGTACCCATGTCTGTACATACATTTCCATGTAACCGAAATATGTACAGCTAGCTTTTATTTTACGACAGCTCGTGATCTTCCACAAGGTTGTTAGTGGCAGCTTTGTTGAAAAGCTGAGAGTTTGTAGAATTTCTAATTAATTTAGGAGTACAACATTCTTTCTAGAATGTGAGATCTGCAACTGAGATACATTAAAAGCATTTCTGAGTCAGAGTCTGGCAACAGATATTTAGGGAAAGTGTATAATAATATACTGGGCATGGAGATGAACACTTCCTCTGTCTTTTGAGAAATTAATGGGTGAGAGGCTTCCTGACCTGGACAGAGCATCTGGACCATAATGTTGAGGAGGCAGATGTTTAATCTGTGTTATGGCATTTGAAACCCAAAGTCTAATGTTAGTCTTAGCTTATTTTGGTGATCATGCCAAAATTACGCAGTGGAAAGAAAGAAACTCATCTGAAGCTGAATTTTGTCTTGTGTGGAATTTGCTGGCTAGTTTCAGAAAAATCGAGAGTAATGTAGTTGTAGGTCCGTGAACAGAAATGTTACAGAAATGTACATCTCAAGTCCTGTCCAGGTGCATAAATCATCATGTTTTTAGCCTTTCTAGTGCAGTCCTATCCCATTTACAGATATTAAAATATTTCCAAGTTTATTCTCAGGTTTTAATCTAAAAATCTCCTGGGGTAACGCTCCACTTAGAAACAATTTCTCTGCAATAATATTGTATTTCACATTAATTTAGTGTACTTGTAATCAAGTCCCCTCAGGGTAGAAAACAGTCTGAGTAGCATAGCAACTAAAAGAATTTGTGGTTTTCACATTTCTCATAATGTATTACATTGTGGCTATGTACAAAAATTAGCGAGAATACAGGTAAGTGCTAATCAAGGCATTCAACAGCCTGCAAGGATAAGAACAGAAATAGTCTTACACAGTGGCAGGGCATAGCACAGGCAAGGGTGACCCTTGGTGCCAGGGCAGCAGGGGCCATGGGGTCGTCAGGGTGGTGCAGTGTCCTCCGTCCCCAACCAGCCCCATCCCACAGCCCTCAGAAAACAAGCAGTGCAGAGAGCACCTCACCCACAGGGGGGTTAAATGGGGCTGTAACAACAGTGGTTTAGAAACAGTTGTGCTTCTTTAGCACAGCCTTGCCTAAGAATCATTTTCATTTTATTGGTAAGAAAGTGGAAGAAGATAACACAGTCAAATGATCTAGCTAATATCAGAGGAAACATTCATTGTTCTTGAAACTAACTCTTAGCTCTCAAGCAAATTGCTCTTTAAGACTTGCTTTCAACTATACCCCTCTTCCTATACGTCATGCATATAAAAGAATAGACATCTGTGGACTTGCAAGTCTAGAATTTAACTTTTGCAAAGATAATCAGAAACTAAGATTAATGAAAACATTTCCCGTTTGTTTTCCCAAA
Organism: Pterocles gutturalis; assembly: GCF_000699245.1. Taxonomy (NCBI): domain Eukaryota; kingdom Metazoa; phylum Chordata; class Aves; order Pterocliformes; family Pteroclidae; genus Pterocles; species Pterocles gutturalis. The sequence continues at coordinate 17,588 of NW_010145633.1, read as the reverse complement.
GTGCTTGCAAAGACCTAAGTAAATGGAGTAGAAAGCTGAAACGAACTTTAAACCAATTGCAAACAACATAAAAAAAAGATTTATCTGTTTTCATTACTGAAGTTAAGATACATGGGACTAGCTGGGAAACAAGGAACTGGTTGATACTTTAAAGGAATATGTCTTTTATCAATATTCCTGATTTCTAATATAACTAAGAATTTTTAAAGTAAATCTTTCCTTCTGATATCATTTGAATAGTAGCACAGAAGTTCTCATCGAGAGGAAGAGGAGAATCAGGTTGCTTGTACACAGTTAAAACTGGTTTGTGAAAGCCTATGATGTAGCTAATGCTAAGCATTAAAAATAAACTAAATCAATCAATAATAACACTTATTGAGATTTTTTACTTTAATACTTTTTAAGGCCTTAAATTGTGTTCAGGTTCTGCCTTAAAATTTGATTTTTTTTTTCATAAGTTTGACAGTAAGACATGCATATGGGAACCAAATCTTTGAAAGACAAGAAATATCAAGAGAATTCTTGATTAAGTGTCAACAGTGAACAATATTCAAAATTTAACTGGAAAATTTCTCAATTTCTACATCTGAGATTGTCTTTGTATGTATAAAGAACTGAATTAGCACCTATTAGCATATATTACTGTTTCTGCTTTTGAAATTTTGTTGATCTTTGTATTTCTGTTATGAAAATAATACCTAGTTGATAAGTAGTGCTTAGGATTTCTCTGGGGAAACAGTAAAATAAGGGAGGATGTTCTGGAAACTGAAGTTATTGTGAATGTTTAAATAATAGTTTACTACTTTCTGCATCTTCTGGTAAAAGTAAACAACATAAAGGTGCCAGTAAATTCTTTCCCACTCTTCCTCATATGTGAATGCAAGTCTATGGTTTGTAGTATCCGCTAAATTCACAACACAAGCAAATAATGACATTTTTATTAAAAAAAAAAAAACTTTATATAGTCATTCTGATATGTTTAACTAAGTCATTAAGAGAACTTATTAATACCCACGTAACAAGTCAACAGACTGCCCTTGGGACTGAAGTTCACAGTTTCCAAAGGGAAGATGAAATACAAGCTGTATTCTCAACACAAAGATATTTTCCTGTGAAGAATTCGATCTTCATAGAATACCTTGATTTGGCTTTTGCCTCTGCCAATAATTCTGCCTCTCAGGGGGGAAAAAAAAAAAAAAAAAAGAGATAAAGAAAAACCACTCCTGTTTTGCTTTCAAAGATTTGAATACTTGTCTAGAAGAGCTGGATGGAGATCACTTCCTTTATATAGCTGTAAAATATATGCATTTTATTCATTAAATTTATCTTGAACTTCTCTAGGGACATTTCTTGCACATTACACTGTTTCTTACTCTCTTCCTCTTCTATTATCCTTTGTCTTATAGCTTTTTTTGGGGGGTACAATGTTTTAATAAACATGTTTTTGTTTAAGCCAAACTTCAGCTAATTAGTTGTCTAAATAAAGTTTACTAAATGGAGAATGACAAAATAAAATAAATTAAAAGAAATAAACAGAATACTTTGAGAAAACTGAACTTAAATTAATTTCCTGTGGGACTGTTTATCTGCTATTTCATTCTTTCATCACACACATATACCTGCTTTGCTACTAGAGTTTGATTTGTATGGACCAGTGGTTGACTCTTCTTCCCCCTTCCTGTTTTTGAGGTTTGAAGTTTTTCGTGCATTTCATTCTTCAGTGAAGAATAATTTCAGTTGGAAAGCCATTCTAGTGAGTCATCTAGTCCAGCTCAGCACAGCAGAGGGATTGATTTGGTGGCTCACACACATCCCCAGTGCGTGGTGTCTCATTTAGCACCGAACAATCCACTGTTGACAACTGTAAAATATGCCTTGGCAGGCTGTCCAACTGCCTATGTTCACATTCCAAGGCTCTTTTTCCATCCTACTAATAAACTTAAATTTTCACATCCTGAAAGGAAACTGTATGTTTACATACATTCAATAGGATGATAAAATCTTAGACTGGTTAATACCATCAAATAATTCCTTACGTGGCATTTTATAGACAAAAAAAAAACCCCGTATTTTTTTTCCTTCAAGCTAATGACTCATAATAATGCAATTGAACTATTAAGCAGTACACATGCATTACACCCGTACTTTTAAGAGGTACTTTTTTTTAGCATTTAGCCAACAGTTTTGACCAGTGTATTCTCATAACTGAATGGCTGTGCTCTAACTCTCTTTCTTTGGGTCACTTTCAATATGTGGAGGAAATTTTTACCACGCACAAAAGCATTTTGCAAGAAATATATATCATTTAGAACACAAAACATTTTTTTTCCCTTAATAGCCCAAGCTACCTGCTGTCTGTGTGACAAGCTAAGCATTAATGGGCTCACCACCACCAGTGAAACATTTGGTGAGCCTCTACTGCCCTGGCTGGTTTTGATCAGGTGGGTGAGGGTCAACCCTCACCATCCCTTGGAAAGGGTTGGCTTTTGATGCTGCTACATACTACTTCCCTGTATTTTTTTTTCTTACTGTTTTGTAAGTGTTTTTTAAATAAGTCATCATGTTGGTGTTTATCCTTTCAAACAATTGAGCTGCTAACTGTTGTCTTTTCAATTGCCTGTCTAGGTTTTAACTTTCCTTATGTTATGTGGCTCTGACATGCCTATCTTTCAATAATAATTTCTCAGTAAAACCTCACCAAAGTCACAAAGTTGTGCTGGAACAAACTGAACTCTATATAACAGGCAACTCAGTCCCTGCGCTGAAGGTTATATAGTTGTCAGCCTTTTAAAGCAGATTGTTCCAGCCTAACTAATTTTCTTACATTTTCCACATGTAAAAAATAGCATGTCAGCACTTATCACATCCTGTACTGTCACTATTATAATAAATGTTACAGGTTATGATCAATGTTTTGTCTAGTGATTTCCCCTCTGTGAAATGATCACATGATGCTTTTCTCTTTTGATATGAAACATCAGTGTGAGTCTAACAACTTTTACTTCACCAGATTACTGTTATATCCACTGCCTGCAGGTCATACCCTATAACTGGGAAAACATTGCCTGCTGCCAAAACAATCCGTACAGTCATAAATTCTGTTAAGACAGAAAAAATACTAGACAAGATCAGGTCTCTTGAGTCCTCAGAACAAATTAGATGTTGAATCTGTACGAATAGTAGAAATTCAATAAGCAAGCAGATCTTTTAAAAAACTACTTGAAATTAAGCCATGAGCATGGAAGTTATCCACTAATTGGGGCTGGAAGGAAAGGTAGAGACATTTTTATACCTAACCCATATAATTTTGTGGTGGTGTGCTCCCCACCATCACCTTTTGCTTAAGAAATAATCACCAGTGGTGGTCATGATGGCTGCATTCGTCTTAAGTTGGACGCTGGGGAGACAGATAACAGCACAATAGACAAAGGTTATCTTGCACAATAACCCAGACATCTTGCTCAACAGCTGAGGTCTAGTTGAGTGTGCACCAACCAAAATACGGCCAGTATGCAAATATGACTATAAATTGATCATCTTACTGTATAAATAGTGGTCAGCCCAGGGCCCATTGAGATCTCCTGCACAGCAGTGGGCTGCATACCAACCTGTGTGGTACAGTCAATGTGCTAGAGGGAAGGGATGCCATCTACAGGGACCTTGACACGCTGGAGAGGTGGGCCCATGCCAACCTTGTGAAGTTCAACAAGGCCAAGTGCAAGGTCCTGCACATGGGTCAAGGTAATCCCAAGCACAAATACAGGCTGGGCGGAGAACGGCTTGAGTGCAGCCCTGAGGAGAAGGACTTGGGGGTGTCAGTAGATGAAAAACTGAACATGAGCCGGCAGGGTGTGCTTGTGGCCCAGAAGGCCAACCATATCTGGGCTGCATCAAGAGAAGCGTGGCCAGCGTGTCGAGGGAGGAGATTCTGTCGCTCTACTCTGCTCCTGTGAGACCCCACCCCGAGTATTGTGTACAGTTCTGGGCCCCCCAACACAAGAAGGATGTCGAGCAGTTGGC
>NW_010145633.1:0-13332 GCF_000699245.1 Pterocles gutturalis | reverse complement strand
AGATTTAGACTAGATATTGGGAAGAAATTCTTTACTGTGAGGGTGGTGAGACACTGGCACAGGTTGCCCAGAGAAGTTCTGGATGCCCCCTCCCTGGAAGTGTTCAAGGCCAGGCTGGATGAGGCTTTGAGCAACCTGGTCTAGTGGGAGGTGTCCCTGCCCAAGGCAGGGGGGTTGGAACTAGATGATCTCTAAGGTCTCTTCCAACCCAAACCATTCGATGATTCTATGATTCTGTGATAAGTCCCCTTGAGTAGGGACACCTCTCATGGTTACTTCTCAAGGTTGAGAGAATTCTTATCACATCAGATACTCAGTAAGCAAATTGAGAATAAGTGCACTGAAGCTTTGTAATCTTAGCTAAGTGATATAAAGGACTGATTTGAAATATTTATGTTGATATATACACACACACATAATCCTTTAGACATAAACTATTGAGCAAGTGTGAGACCAAGTCTGGATCCAGCTGCACCTAGACTCCTCTCTGAGAGGGTGTTTTGAATGCAAAGGTGTCATCTCTGAAATTTGTGACTCAACAGGAGGGTCTTGTTTGACCCTGTCTTCTCTGCAGTAAATAATCACAGAATCACAGAATCACAATTGTATCTTACCATCAAAACTTGTTGAAACACTGTTGCACTTACCATTTTACTTTGTTAACTTGCTGTCTTGTATTAATAAAATATATTACTGCTTCTGTCTTGTGAGTGACATGCATCACTCTTTACACGACAAAATTTCACTTGCAGCTAAGTGCTCAACTGAATTTCATATTAATACATACTCTCTAGAAAACAATTAAGGAGCATCCAAAGCAACTTTATTGTCTAAAACAGCTTCAATCTAATGCTCTGCCCCTCTTCTGAAACCTAATATCCAACTGCTCTTACAAACTCTCCATACTTCTTGCAAGCTCTCTTATACCTTTAAAAAAATTCTACTCGGCATTTGAAATGTGGTCCTTTTAAACCAAAAAGGAAAAACCATCTTGGTCCCCGCAAAAAGAGGTGGGGTTCCTAGAGTTATTTAATATCATTGCTATGTATCTATCAATATTTGGTACTTTCCTTTAAAGATGTTTTCAGTTACTTGTAATTTTGGTGAACTTCTAGTGGGACACATGTTTTTCCTCTTGCTGGATATCATGCTCACACAAGTGTGTCAGAAATTCTCACACAAGAGAGTTTAACAATTTCAAAGAAAAGAGGAACATGCTGTTCCACCTGTCACCCCTTCTGCAGAAGCTATACCTGCCACATGTTTCATAAATTTGGAGTGACAATTCCCAGGCTGTCAAGCCTCCCACTTCAGCATTTGACCCATGTTTTGGCACTCCCTGCTTCTGCGACACTGCTGGAGCACTGTGCAGGTCCCAATCCCATGAGCAGAAGTATCATACCATGTCCTCAGAGCAAATGACACACAGAGACAAATTAGGATCTGGAGTTGGTGAGGTCAGAGGGAGATGGGAAGTTGGCTGGGACAGGAAACACATGCTGGTATCCAACATTAACCTTTCCCTTTATCTGTAGTCCTGAGGGGTTTTTTAGTTACACAAATTGTAACTGGAGAGAATTCCAACATTCCTAAATTTGCTTTAATACTAAATTATAAGGAATAGTCAAAATCTCACTATTGTGTGGAGTGAAGTATTCAGAAGTATTTAGACCCAAAAACACACCCATAACATGGAAATGTAATGCAACCTAATAGCACACTGTGTTCACCTCAGTATAAGCAAGTCAAGCAGGAACAAAGTAAAACATTTTAATATTGCTGGAACTGCATTTTCAAGTGAAAATTGTTGTTGAAATGTTTTAGTATGCTCCTATATAGAGGATTAAAATCTTCTTTTTACAAACAGTTCTCAAGTCTGCTGCCTTCAGCCTATTGTACTTAATACAGCCTTTGGCTTCTTTCACTCAGGTTGCAAAGTCCTTCCTCTAGCAGAATTTCTCATTCATCTGCTAGAAGGCTTTTTACCAGCTGGATGTTAACAGAGTACACAGAAAGGAACCAGCCAATTCCTTACAATATTTGCTCAAATCTTTATTCTCTCTTTCACATTATTTCTCTTCCCTCTGTTCTTTGCCTCCACAGAATTCTAAATCTTCATACAGGTCTCACTGTATTGATGATGTGGAATTATTATAAAACACAAAATCCCTTTTCGCTAGCCTCATTCTCAAAAGGAAAAGATTGACTTAAAACCCCCTACACCAAAAAAAAAAAAAAAAAAACAAAAAAAAAAAAAAACCCACCACAAACAAAAAAACAAAACAAAAAAAACCCCCACTACCAAACAAAAGCAACCTGAAACTAACAAATGCATAAGAACTAGAGTTTAGAGTGGGGGGGTTTTTGTTAGTCTGGATACCTTTTTCCTAAAATTTGTTTCCAGAGCTTTTAAGTAAATTTCAAATTATTAGCAGTACCCGGAGAGTTCAGAAATTACTTCCTCTCTTCCTACTTTAATTTCATGACTTGAGTTGTGAAGAACTGCAGCTTGGGGGAAAAACAACAACTCTGAACACTTTAAATCATTAAAATGTACAACAAAAGCTCACAAAAATTGATCTGTGTGCTGTGTTTCATTTTCTGCTAATATCTTCTTTTTGTTGCTGTTGTCACTATCGAATATTTAGTGCTTAGACAGCGTCTTGCAAACATTAAGAAAATAAGTAATATTAGCATATTTTACATACTAGGAGTGGTTTAGAAGAAGAGCTAGTCATGTATGACGGCTGCACCTAGGATCAGTAGTGCAGGCAAGACAAGTACTCACTCCTTGCTTAGCCTCACTGTCCTTGGAGGGATGCGGCGTGCCCTTCTGACACGTCTGTCCCCAACCCTAAGCCTACCCCTGGTGTTGTAAATCCAACACCTGGCACATCTATCCACCATCCCAGAATAAGCATGCGAGACATGCACAGGGAAGCATAGATTTCCTGTAGAGCCCAGTCTTTCCTCACCTGTGAGAGAGGCTGTTTCTGAACACACAGAGTAAATCTGTCCTATTGCTTTTACACACATAAAACAGGGTTTCTTACTTTCAATGTCCCCCACTAACTCTGGTACAAAGTAATAACTCTTCAAGGCTAGAACTTGCAGCCTGCAGTGGTAAAAGCACCTACATCACAGGCAGCATTTTCAAGTGAACTCAATGGGATCCACCTGAAAGTTTAGCTCTAACATCTGTTGCTCTCCCAGCAGGATATAAGAAGAGATTGAATAACCACTAGTGCACTGGATTCCTTATCTGTAGCTGAAAGAGACCTGGACTTTTAAAAGTAAGAAATTTATGTGGTTTTAATAGCTGGAAGGGGAAGGTAGTGAATATCTTCCTGAGGAACTGTATAGATGAGGGCTGCTAACTCCTTGGATGAGCACATCAGAAGATAATAATCTTATCAAGTTGTTTGTTTAGAGGTGTTTTTTTAATAAAATAGTGTTACAAAAGACTTTAAGGCTTACAGAAGTCTCAAAGATTATTTTTTTTTATTTTGAGAAAGATGTAACTGATAGCATGTAGCTGCTGTAAGTAGCTTCTTGTGCTTCTTTGCTGAATTCTTGATAAGGTAGGAAAAAAAAACTTGTGGGTTTTTTGATTTGTTTTTAGAATTGTGAGTGTCAGTGTTTTATGATGCAGAAACTATTTGGCATGACTTATTTAAAGTTATGAGAGAAGCCCTTGTCAGCTTTAGTTTTTCATATTAAGCACTACTCTTCTCATGTAGTTTTATATGTCTATCCTTCAGGAAAAAGAAAGAGGATATAAAAATGAAAAACCACTACCCAAAATTTTCAGAACAATAATCCTGTTCTGTGTTCACTTATTTTTGAGTTCTTTATTATCCTTAATTGTAAATTTAATTAAAAGTGTCAAATTAGAACTATTTTTTTTTTTCTTATGTAATGCTTTAAATAGCAACTCTGCCTTCTTGTCCTTTCCTTTTTCCAAGGCAGCCTTTCAGGCCCCTAGATGCTAGTTATGGTAAGGTATGAAATCATTAGGACAGTTCTATTTGTAAAAGAAGCTTTTGTAATAACTGAATTTAAGGTTGTGTAGACAATAAATAAATAGACAAGCAGACTGAGAGTGGGAAAAGAAAGTAATGCGAGAAGGTTTAGAAAGATGCATTTGCTAAAGTTAGTCACAAATGGTTATTAGTCTAAACAGTCCCATCTGGCAGAGATTTGTAGGTATCACAGGGGAAGTAGGTTTTAAAGGAAGGATTTGAAAGAGGATAAAGTGATATGATCTCCGGGATTATCAGTGACAGATGAAATAGGAAAGGATTTAAAGTGGAAGAAAAGTTAAAAGGTACAGAGTACTTAAAAAGTCCAAGACTTACGCTGTGAAATAATTAATTTGTCTTCTTTAGCAGTTTGGAGGGGTTTGCTGTTAGTCTGGAGACTAATGTGGATGCTTTATCTGCATAGTAGTCTCTTGTTTAGGTGTAAAAGAAAATGTTTGAGGCTTAACAGTAGAAGTTCAAGGCATCTACTTGTCAGGCAAGCCCTTATCTGTATGTAGGGGATGGGGGGAAGCTATCTTCACCAGTTACGCAAGGGCTCATCTCTTGTTGCCTCGTGTATTTGCCTGTTAAACTGTTATTTTGTTATAAATGTTATGAAGTATGATATCAACTTTTTTGACAAAGGAATGTTACAACAGTGCTCTCTTCAGCCTTGTTTGTTTTTTTCCCTTTCTGCTCAATTTTTCACCCTCTTCTTCATAGTTGTAATGAATTAATCATTTAGAAGGTGGATCTGTAGAAAGATGTTTATGGCATAGAATGTGTTAGAAAACTCTGTTTAAGGTGTTTTTGCTTAAAATCTCATATGTCTGGATACTGGTCCAGTAGACAGCTGTTTTTGTGATCTGTTTCAAAATATCTCCTATTCATGCACAGAATTTAAAAGTGGTGTGTTGGGCTTTTTCTCTTTTTTCTTTTTTTTTTTCCCTTTGCCCTCCGCTGTTGCTGAGAACACAGCTCTTCTGATCCCTTGCAAAGTGTCTTGAGTTTAGCTTTCTCCAGAATTTGTTGCAGAACACTGCTTTTGGAAGTATTTTCTACAGAAGTAGATTTTTGGATTTTAAAAAAGTGCAACAAAAGCATTCTTCATAACAGGCTACCGAACTGAATGGTGTGCTTGAGGTAAGCGATACCATGAAAAAAAACTCCAGTATGCTAAGGAGATTTTGAAAACTGCTTAAGGGGAAAATGCCTGCAATGAAAACCTAGCTAATCCACAAAAATATTCTGCTTTCTTCCTTTATATGTACGAACTGAAAACATTTGTTTGCTTTGGGCAATTTATATGCTGAAGAAGAAGAAACTACCTAACCAGACCCACTGAAAGTGATAGTGGGGAAGGTGGGCAAGAATGCTATTTTTAAAAGAAAACTAATGTTCCCTAATGATGGATCCCTGCCTGCCAGCACAGTGTTCACTGCTGTTTCTTTTAGCTTCCATTTTTACTGGTCTTATTTCACTAGCCCTGTGGTGCCTCTCTTTTGCCGTTCTGCTTTCTTACTCTTTAAACATAATCCTTGCAAGAAATTTCTGCAATGATTGTATGATTGTGACCACAAAACACAGGTTAAATACTAGAGAAACAGTGGCAAACATATACCTGAAACCTCTCTGAAATAAGGAAGATAACACCTGGGAAAATGTAATCATAAGTCTCTGACAATACACAAAATATTTCCATATAGGAATTGCAAACTGTCCTATGTTCTAATCAAAGAAACTGCATTCTGCAGACTGTTTACAACAGTTCTTGAAATTCCATATCTTTCCAGCAAGTTTTATGTGGTTTATGCCTGCTTAAACAAGGTGAAGTAGAGAATAAGCCTAAATATTAGCAACCTTTTGCTGTATACACTGTTGAGCAGAACTTATACTAACTGTAGCCATGTAATGTACATGTGGGTGTATATGTATACCTAGGGGTGGCTGTGTTATAAATATGTCCATTAAACAACATGTTAAACTATGCTGTGTTTTTACTAGTTGGAGAGCCAAGACTTGGTTATTGATGGGCCTTGACACTCGCAGCAACAGTTGGAAGTTTCACTAACTGGTATCATAGAAGAGCCCAAACTGGAAAGGACCTCAAAAGATCATCTGGACCAACCTTCGGTCGGAAACAGAACCTAGATGAGATTATCCACCACCCTGTCCAGTCAGATCTTGAAAACATCCAGTGGTGGGACTCTACAGTGTCCCAGGGGAGGTTGTTCCAGTGATTGACTGTTCTCACTGTAAAAACAAACGAATAAACTTATTTATTGTATTGAGATGAAACATCTCCTGGTGTAACTTGCACCTGTTGCCCCTTATTTTCTCCGTGTGGCTCCCTGTGAAGAGAGAGCCTCTGTCCTTTTTGTAGCTGCCCTTTAAGTACTGGAATAGTGTGGCGAGGTAGTGCCTGCGCCTCCTCTTCTCCAGGGAGACAAGATTTAATTCCCAGTCTTAATCCCAGGGTAGGTTATCCTAGTCCTTTGGTCATCAAAAGGATGCTTGACTAGAATGGGATTATTGACAATACTTAAGATTAGTACTCTTAAAGCTTTTTTTTTTTCTTTTAGTTCCTGTTTAAAAAAAAAAAAAAGGACAAAATGCAAGTGACTTTGACTTACGTTTCTGGATGATGATTACCGTTCAGCAGAGTTTGTCACTCTTTCTTGATAGGTTCTTTATATTTACATGTGCCCTACACCTCTGAGCTCTTGACACTACAAAATCATGACATGTCCCAGTATCTCATAATTCTGAATAAAAATTGACTAGATGATCTTTCGAGGTCCCTTCCAATCTCTAACATTCTGTGATTCTGTGATTCTGTGAATACTATAAATAATACAAAAATAAAGAAAAAAGTCTGCACTTCAAGTTCTTATGCTCTGTGTGAGTTCTGCAAACAAAAGTAAAAAGCATACTTGTTTGCAATTCTTTAAGTACTTCTAATATTTTTATTTTCTTATGGCAGAAAACTATTGTTTCCCACTTTCATTTGCACATTTAGCACTAAGGAGGCAACTAAGTTGGGGAAGGTGATGCAGCTCATATTCAGCACTAGCATGGTCATCTGCATTGAAAGCAATAGCTGGTCTTAGACTTTCACAGCTGTAAATTGTGAACAATATTGACAATGCTGGGTGTTGGTTTGTTTGGTTTCAGGTTTTGGTTTTTGTAAACATAGTTATAGTGCTGTTACAGACTCAACACACTTGTGTTGTGTGTGTGTGTTTGGGCTTTTTATGTTGTTGTTTAAGTGGTGTGCTATGCCTCTTAGGGTAGAGAGATGAAAACAGGCAGCACTCCTTTGCAGGAGAAAGGGGCTGTTCCTGCCCTCCAGTTCAAGTTGAGCCTGCTCAAGCAGGGCAGAAAGCTTCAAAAATCTGTAGGGGTAGCTGGAAAGAGTCAAGCAGATGGGGTATTTCAGGTTGGAGGGCCTGCAAAACAGTTCAGTGCAGAGATCAGACAGCTGGACCTTAGGTATACGGGAAGGAAAAGCTTCCTAGGGCTTGAATGGGATGTTGCACTGTTTGTCACTACTGCTAAGCACAGGTGAGCTGGCTGCCATCAGTCTGGAAACAAGAACCTGCCTGCAAGGATATAATAGGCAGAGCAGAGGACGGTGTATTTAAACTAAGTATTTCTTTTCTTTCTGGCCTAGTCACCTCAAAATGTCCATCTTTTTACAAACACCTCTCTTGCTCATAGCCTAACAGAACCTGACTTTAACTTGAAAAACACCTTGTCATCTTGAGAAGATGCTTATAGGAGACAGTAAGAGACCTGAAACAGATCTGTTTAGACCACGATGGGAAACATGGAGGGGAAAAGACACTTCTGTAGCTATAATACACTTCTCCAATTATCTCATATGAGTAAATAAATAACTAGCCTACAACAAGCTGTAATTTTTTTTGAAACATACATGATGACACAGTAGGTGGTAACTGTCAAATACACTTCTCCAATTATCTCATATGAGTAAATAAATAACTAGCCTACAACAAGCTGTAATTTTTTTAAAACATACATGATGACACAGTAGGTGTTAACTGTCAAAAGGAAATAAAAGAAGCTCTAGAGAAAGTTATTGCAAAGACAGTCCAAAGTACTCCAAAATCCTGTGACTGGCTGAAAGATAATGTTTTAAAAATACTAATCTGAGGGAGCAGGAATCTCTTTACAAACCTACTGGGTTCTGAGCCTTTAGGATATATTTGTTGCACATTTTTAAACTCTTCTCTGCAGCAAGGGAAGCTCAATTTCCTTTTAGGAAGATTAAAATTCTTGTCTTTGGGAGCTTGGGCTTTAATTAAAAGCTTAGGTATGTGCAGACTACCAAAATCATGGCAGTTGGGGTTAATTCAAAGTGTTGTGTCTGGTTTGTGTTTTGTTGTTGGTTTGGTTTTAACAAAAATCATAGAATCATTAAGGTTGGAAAAGACCTCAAAGATCATCAAGTCCAACCCAACACCACCTAACTCACTAAACCATGTCCCTAAGCACCACATCTACACGTTTCTTGAACACCTCCAGGGATGGTGACTCAACCACCTCCCTGGGTAGCCTGTTCCAATGTCTGACCACTCTTTCAGTGAAGAAATTTTTCCTAATATCCAGCCTAAACCTTCCCTGGTGTAACTTGAGGCCATTTACTCTTGTCCTAAAATAAATAAAAACTAAAATAAACCAAACTCCTGAACTAATTAATAGGTTTACTTGACAATCATGGAAAGGATTGTTTTTATGTACAGATTCAGTGCTAAAGTGCCATGTACAGAAATTAATGCATTAGAGAATACAGTATTAGGTCTAAGTATTTGTATATTGCAAACCTCAAAGATCACAATAAGATAAAATCCAAAAGAATTAAAAAAATATCAAGTTTAGTGGGAGTTCAGGTTTACTTTTAGAGTCTTGAACCTTTACACTTGATGTTGTGAACCTTTTTTACACACAGGGTGTGTTTGAAATTTCCTCTTTTGAAAAGGGGTTTCTGGGTTACTTGTATGACAGCAGAAACTTGTGCTTTAAGAAATCTCAAATGAGTAATGATTCCATTACAGACTGGGAAAACACTAGAGATGTAGTACAAGATACAACAGGAAAAGTTTGAATTTCAGTCTTTAATACCAGACCTGGTTTGTATGAACAGAGTCCTGTCATAACTTTCTAAAAATTGTCTCTATCAATTGTATTGCCTGTATGTGTCTTATTTCTTTTAAATGCACTGTTCTGAAGTTTTTCAAAGTATTGAACTTCTTGCACTGAGAAGATAAATCTTGAGCAGTAACTCTTCCCATGAAAAGAATTAACAGGGTGTAAAATCTTGTCAGATGGACAAGAGTCTCTCAAGCTTCTGACCATCAGCAGCCTTAACGCTTCAAGCATCAACAATGCTCCCTGTCATCCTAAACAGCTTTAGCTTTTAGCCTGGTCTCCTTGGGAAAAGAAGTCTGTAATCAAAGTATGTCTGTCTTTCTGGCTGAAAATCAGTCTTAAGATACTTTTGACTGAGTTAGCAAATTCCAAACAAATTTGACAGGAGAATGGAAGCATCAAGTGCTCTTCTCTAAGTTTGCTGACAAGAGGTGGACAGGTGGTAGAAAGAGTACCTGTTTAGCACCGTCAAGGATAGGAAACCTATGACCTGAAGCTTATCTTTTGATAAATATTGTGGAAAACAAACTGAAGCTCAGTTTTGTGACATTTTTTTCCCCAGTTTCATCACTTGCAGAACTTTGTTTCACAAATTCTAGTGGTATTTTCTTTATTTGTTTTTTTGGGGGGTGGGGTTTTTGTGTTTGTGGTTTTGTTTCCTTCCCTGGTTTGGGATGTCATGGTTTGTTTGGGTTTTTTTGTTTGTTTGTTTTTTTTTTTGTTTTTTTTTTCAGAAGCATTTGTAAATTACCATTGTCAGATGATATACTACTGTGAAAGCATGGTCATATTTTATACAAAGCAGCACACTCATCACATTCTGGAAGAGAAGTTGTGAACAGGTTTTCTCACTTTTCTTTCGTCTGGTAAATTGTGCAAAATAAGATGTAGTGTTATGCTCAGTGGCAGGTGTGGTGTGTGGTGTTTTATGCAGTCCTACTCTTCCAGTTGCCCCATCTCAGGGTACTGTTGTAGCATACAATACAGCTCCAGCTGCTTTTTAAGGAAATCAAATCACATTAGGAAAGGTGGACATCTAGACCTAGAGTGATACATGCTTGGGTGTTCTTCCAAACCAAACTTTTGTTTACCTGTCTTGTAATACAAGCAGAGTCAAAATGTGTTTGCAATGTTGATAGTTACGTGAAATTACAGTTTACATTTTAAGGCAAATAATAACCCAGATATCTGAAAAACAGAACAACTGGGAGCAGGCGTCTGAGTTTCCTTAGATTTCCCACACAGCCAATGAGGGAGGATAATCAGCTCAAGACACAGGAGGAACCTAGATAACCTGTTTTAAGTAAATCATTTGCTCTAACTATCCAATTAACTTTGACAGCTAATTTTAGGAGATTTAAGTCTCTTTCTGCTTGCCTGACAATTGTACTGAGGGTTTAGCAGGTATTTTTATAAACCTCTGAATATCTAGTTTAAAAAAAAAAAAATCACAGTCTGTGCAAGGCTTTCAAGGGGACTGCTATAATGGAATATATCTGAAAGATATGGGGCTTGTGGGCTATTCCTTTGAGTTGTGCAGTCAAACTTGTAGTCCTACCTGGGATTGTGTTTAAGTTGTATGGATGGGGTGGTGCTCTGAAAGATGCCAAGGTGAGAAGCTAGCTTTTTGTTCTTGCAGTCTACAGCTCTGCTCTTTATCAGTCTCCAGCCTCTTCACAAAGAGGGAATACAGGTACAAAAGTTCATTTGCAGTGCCTGTCATAGAATGGTTTGGGTTGGAAAAGACCTTAAAGATCATCAAGTTCCAACCCCCCTGCCATGGGCAGGAACACCCTCCACTAGACCAGGTTGCTCAAAGCCTCATCCAGCCTGGCCTTGAACACCTTCAGGGATGGGGCATCCACAGCTTTTCTGGGCACCTCTTCGAGTGCCTCACCACTTTCACAGTAAAAAAATTCTTCCTAATAGCTAATCTAAATCTACACTCTTCCAGTTTAAAATTGTTACACCTTGTCCTATCACTACACTTCCTGAAAAGTGCTACTCCATCTTTCCTGTAGGCCTCCTTTGGGGAAAGCAGTGTTTGGTTTCCAGTTTTTGTTGTCAGCAGTAGGCTGCTCTAGTGCATATTTGTGATAACTGTCCAGTGAAATACTTGAGTTGCAAAGGGGAGGAAAAATACAGTGGTCATTTTCCATGTGGCATAAACCCTTATGTTCTAATACTTTCTAAACTCATTTTTCTTTGACAAAATGCATTTAAAACTAAAAACAGGTTTTAATTCTACTGTATCCTTTTCTGTCTCTGGATGGGAACACCAGTGTGTCCAGCAGGGTTAAGAGAAGTGTGTATACTTCCTTACTCACTGTGTGAGCATCATGGTTTTGTCCTTTTCAGAACCAGCTTGCTTCCTATTCTACTCATAACAGTACCAAGCCAAAGAATATTTCTGACTTCAGAGACTTATGCAAGGCACTAAGGCTGTGCAGGAGCACTGTGGTTCTGAGGGTTTTCTTCTTTGAAATGTTCTGTCCTTGGCCTCACATGAGGATTCAGTATGGATCTGAACTGTTCCTGGCATCTTTTCCTAAAGCTCCTTAGGGGGGAATGAGGACTGTATCTGTGTACTTTTTCATTACAGTATAGCTCATTGCTTTTTCACAGAAACAAAGGCAAAGATAGAGGTGAAGAAAGCTGCAGAATCCTCACGTATGCTGAAAACCTGCTGTTCTATCTGTAGGCGCAGTGGCAGGTGATCCCTTGAAAGCAACATCTCTTTCTGCTCTGCTGCTGATCTGGTCTTTTATGTAGTGGAGGAAAAAAACTCAGTAACTAACAAGTATAGATGTGCAGTCTAAAGTAGCAACCTGCAATGCTTTATCCTCAGTTCTGCATTCCCACAGCTCTCAGCTATTGTCAGCAGATGCTTTTCACCAGCATGCAGCTTCTTGTTGGACAGGGAAACTGACAGTTGACCGAGGGGAGTGAGGAAGTCTGAGGAGAAATGAATAAAAAATATGCCTCTCTTAAAGAATGGAGGAGGGAAGAAAATAGAAAATGCATTAATTAAAAAGGACAAAAGAGGCTGTGAAGAAAAAGAGAAAATTGCTGTCCTTTAGCAACACATAGACTTGAGGAGTTCAAAGTCCTCAAGAGAGGTCCAGTAGTGAAGAACAATTCTTGACAAAAAGCAATGAACTACAATGTTAGGATTTGTGATAAGGGTAGTCCAAGCTCTGTAAATTTTAATCATACTTGCATGTATGAGTTATATCTATGGTCATCTGCATTATGTCAGCAAGGATTCTGGAATAAGCCCTTAAACACAAGGATTTAAATTTAGGGAAAAGTTAAGTATTTGCAGCCCCAGTGCACCAGTGTTAGCAGCAGTACTTGCATCTGGGTTTTGTTTTGTTGCTGTAGTTTTAATAGTTTTGGTTTTATATTGACAACATTCTCCTTGTTGCCTGCCTCAAGCCCTGCATCATTGTCTGTTTTCACTATGTCAGAGTCCTAACATGGAAATTTTTATTTCCAGAATAAGGATTTAAAGGAACAGGAATAGCCTGCACACTCACCAGCAACCTAATAAAGTATTTAGTATGGAAGGAAGCAGTGGAAACAGTAAAAGACCTGTAGGAGTAAAACTACATAAAAGGACTTCAAATTTACCTCAAAGCACACTTCACTGGGGTGTGGATTTTCAGAAGAATATAAAATTAGCCTGTACAGTTGGTTTCTGGAGAAGACTGCTTAACTACAGAGCTTAATTCTAATGCACAGTAGAGAGGAGGGGAAGAGGACAAAAACCTCAAGCAGAGGGCCAGAAGAAGGATAAGCTGATGAGAGAATATCACTTTGAAGAAGTAGGTTAGCAAAAGGACACTGTCAACCATTCAGTATGCTACAATTTTGCCGCATTTCACACACTGCATGCAGATTGTGCTAAAGCCCTTACAGAAATAGAAGTATGCAGTATGTCCTGTATCCTGCACCCTTACTCTTCTGAGAAAGAAGAGTGACTGGGGGTCATAGTCCTTGCTGGCATCAGCAGCTACAGCTTGCCTGGAGTCAGTGAAGCTGAACACCCACTCCTGCCAGCTGTTAGCTTGTCCTTGTAGATTCTTTTTTTTTTTTTTTCATAGTTGAACAACATTTCAAAGTGTTACTATTGAGA
>NW_010145632.1:0-23241 GCF_000699245.1 Pterocles gutturalis | reverse complement strand
AAAAAATAAAAAAATATATATATATACGTATTGCATAAAAATAACGTGTGTTAGACAAAGACTTCATGATGCAGAATGTACAAGTACTCCATGTCCACCTCTGTACTGAGATAGACATGCTAATACTTGTGCAGTAATGCCAAAGTTTCCCCCAAAAAGGGTGCTTGTTCTCACTACCACGCTCCCGCCAACAGCTTTCTTTTCCATGCAAGAGGAGGGCTACAGAACCCACCACAGTTGCCTTTGGGGCTCTGTGGTCCTCCATGCTGATGCAGTCTTCTCCTGCATCAGCTGCAGCATTGGCCTCCCTCTCCTTTCTGCTTTTTTGGGGGAACATACCTTGCCAGGTCGATGCCCTCCCTCAGCAGCTACCTTTCCCTTCTCTGCACAGTGAATGCCCTCACCTAAAAGGCTCACATTCCTTTGCAATGTTCTGAATGACTGAGAAATCACTAAAAAGTGCTTCTCTGTTCTTCTTTCCCTTGCCCTCGAGGCCAAGGAGATGTTCCACACTTAGTAACACCTCAAGCAAAGCATGTCAGGGAAGAAAAGAAAATACAGGTCATTGTTGCCTTTCAGGGCAGCAGTGCTAAAATTTAGCCCCCTCAGTTTTGGAATATGTCTCTTCCTTTCTGGTCCCTGATTACTTTGTAATTGTAGGTTGGTGGGACTGGGTTTGGTTTGGTTTTTTGGGGTTTGTTTTTTTTTTTTTTTTGGGCAGGAGGTAGGGGAACAGGGGTTGCCTGTGCATTCAAATTTCACTGTAATGAAGACAGCTTCAAACCTAGAAGTACGTGGTGGGATGGGTGGGAAGCAGTGTTTAAAGTTTTGGGATATTGGGATGACAAAGTTCAGTAGTCACTGTTCAGAACTAGCATTTATTAATGCTGCCAATCCTCCTATAGCCATGGGCTTTGCCTTCCCTCTGAACACATGTACCTTTCAAAAATATATTCCATGGCATAGAAAAGATCATGAAACATATTGTGCTTTATTATTAATGTATCATGCAGTAGTGTGAGAAGGCTTACACAAGAATTATTTCTTACCTCAGCTTGCTGCAGCAATGGTTTGTTAGTATTTGTTTCATTTATTTATTTATACCACAATTTAATTTGCAAGACCACATACTGCTTACTGTTTGGGTCTCATTTTTGGCACAAGGTGAGCGCAATTCATCTGATAATAAAATGTGCATGTCTACAGGGGAGATGCAGACATCAAAACTGGTCATAAAATCTGAAGAGTGGACATATTGTGTCAGACCAAGGCCTTGTCTAGCTCAAAAGCAACAGAGGTGGTAAGCAGGGGCTTATGGAAGAATAAGGAAATGGGGGACAAGTTGAATAAATCCCGCAACTTTATTTCCCAGCTTCTAATTATTTTCAGCTCAGTATGATGAGCTTTACCTATTTAGTAACTCCTAATAGATCTGTCTTTCAAGTACTTTCCTGTCTTCCCTGGAAGTGAATTGTGCTTTTACCATATTTTTTGCTATCTTGAGCCACCTAGGCACTCTGTGTAGCCAGGGCAGGAAAATGAGGTAGCAATTCATATGAAAGGTGTCTCAAATAGATCAAGAAATCTTCCCTAAGAAGTTGCCAATTTTCTGCATTCATTGGAAAAGGCAATTCCTTTTGATCTAAAGACTAATTCAAGTGCAGATATCTGCTCTGTAGGTGCCTGAAGGTAGATGGAGTGGATCTCCCTCAAAGTCACTGCTCATCAAGTCACCCTGGACTGAAGAAAGAGCCTGGTTTTCTCAGCAACTTACCTCCTCAGCACAATCCCAGCCAGCCAGGGCTCTGCCCCTGGGCACTGTCAGCATCTGCACTGGCTTCACCTCCCCAGCACCCCACTGCTGTCCGAGTGGCTGCAGCAATGCTGGAAAATACATGGCTGCTCTTCGTCCTGTTACGCATTCCCCTGAGCTCTTTGCCTTTGGTGCACTCAGGAGAGACCTGGGAGTGACCTCCTGCCCCGCATTTTTGAATGAGCTGTGTGCACACAATCAGCTGCAGAGGGATCGGTACCAAGCCTGGGAGTGGAGGAAGTGAGTGGAGCAGGGAGACAGGAGAAGCTTTATTCTGATTTAGTCATTCGGACTCCTCTACAGACAAGGAAAGAAAAGAAGCCCTCTGTAAGCATGTCCAAGGGTGGATTTATTCCACTGGGAGAAGCATGGGTGAAGTAGGACAAGTAGCACTCTGTAGATGCCTAGAGTCCTTCCCCCCTCCCCTCCCTGCTTGTAATAGATGGAAATGAGAAAAATTGCTGAGGAAATAAAAGGTAGCATTTACATGACTAAAGATAAAGGGAATTTTTTATACTAAAACCTTAAATGTTTCGCTTGTGAATGATATGCCCTTTACATATGCTTCTCTATCACATATCTTTTTGAAGAGATAAGATACAGAAGCTATGTCCACACAGATTTGGATTTCACAACAAACTATTTCAAAGTGCATCATGCTTGAGTCATTAATGAAACACAATGTGCTTTACCAAACAAACTTTTAAAAAGCTGAAACACTCTTTTTATCCAGATTTTGCTCTTTTATACCGATGTTAATTTGAAATTCACCGATATCTGCATTGCCAAAGTATTTACAATGGATTTACACTAAAGGTCAGAATATTATTCTAGAGCACTTTTGGGGGATCTGACTAAAGACAGAAGCCTACAATGCAGACGTCTTAGTACTAACTAGACCAACTAACTAGACCAACTATTAATTAGACCAATTAACTTCCAACTATGGAGGGCATTGAGGGGCCCAAGCTATGGAGGGCATTGAGGGGCCCAAGCTATGGAGAGCATTGAAGGTAAACCTGGTCAGCAACTAGTGAGGAGTCAGACAGGGCTCACTGCCGAACAGCTGCTTTACAAATACTGAACCAAATCCAGAAGTGGATGTATGGGCATGAAGACAAGGCAGACACAAGAAAGCAACTAGATACCAACCTTGATGTTGCCATAGTTTACCTGTAGAAACAAGCAGAAGATGTCAACACAGTCTGGAAAGTTTCAAAGAGAGACTAACGAGATCTTAAACTGAACTCATCAGTTTTGC
Source organism: Pterocles gutturalis (assembly GCF_000699245.1). Classification (NCBI taxonomy): domain Eukaryota; kingdom Metazoa; phylum Chordata; class Aves; order Pterocliformes; family Pteroclidae; genus Pterocles; species Pterocles gutturalis. The sequence goes on along the minus strand of NW_010145632.1, from coordinate 20,167 downwards.
CGAATGCAGATCTTAGGACTGGGTTAATGAGAAGAGCACACCCATCAGATTGCTGCTGACATGCAGGTGCTGCACCAGCTTCAGGTAAAAATAGAAACTGTTAGGCAAGAGAGCTGCTTACCACAAAACCAGGCAGAAATCACAAGCAAAGCCTGTGGTTTGCATACTGAAAAATGAGGGAGAAAGCTCCAAAAGCTACTGATCACAGATATTACAAGATTCTTAGCAAAGGCCATGGCCTAAAACCACTTTAACCCTGTTAGCTGATCAAAGGGAAGTTGCACATGGCTTGCTCAAAGACTTCAGTAATTTCTTAAACCTGCATGCTGCAGCTCTGCTAGAGTTAAAAATCACTTCTATGCTTCCCATTCCAAAGCAGGGAGCAGAGATTCCTACAGCTGCTGAGCAGCTGCCACAGGGCAAGGCAAAGTCCTTGTCTGTGCCCTACCACTATACAAAAATGCAGTTTCACCAACTAGCTAGAAAACTGGAATTGACCATAATTACATAAGAAAGAGACCGTACCTTCAAAGAGTTGAAGAATACAGATGCATAGTGCCTTTTGCAAAGAAAAAGGTAAAAGTATTCCTGCAGTGACACCAAGGTATATTGATTTTCTCAACTGCTGAGAAAAATTCGTGTCAAAATGACATCAATGGATTTGTTGGTGAGGGTGTTGAAAAGGCTCTTGCAGAAACAATGTGGCTTTCAGCCTTGTCCTACTTCAAAGAGAGCAAAGGTCTCTACCTCACCTTTGTGGGGCTAACCAAAGACTCCAGCACTGTCAGCCACAAACAGCCCAGAGGCATCTGCATAAATTTGGATGTCCAAATAAGTTTGTGAGCATAGTTTGCTTATTTCACGATGGTGTGAGGTAATGCAAAGGTTCTCAGTGGTGACAAGATGTCAGAACATGTCACTGTCAAAAACAGCCCCAAGCAAGGCCATGTCCTAGGCAAACTCTTGTTTACTGTCGTTTGTGCAGCAGTGCTTCTCGCTGCATCTGGAAGCAGCAGCAAAGGGAGCTGCTTTAATTATTTTATAGGTGGCAGAATTGTTAAGCTGGAGAGATGCCAGGCTAAATCAAAAGTCAGAGAGGTCCTCTCAGGCAGTCTGCCGTTTGCTGCTGACAGTGTGCTGGGTGTGCAGAATATTACTGATGGCTTTGACTGCACTGCCATGGCTCAGCCTTGGCATAAAGCAAAAAGCAACTAACACTGTCGTTTACCAAGAAGAAGCATGCTGAGCCAGTAGTGTGCCTTGGCAATGCAATGCTTAAGTCTTGCAGGTAAAATTCTGCTATCTTGGCAGCATGCTCCTCAAACACCATGACTGATAACATTTGTGCAAAGGAGGGACAGGGCCATGTGGCTTTTGAAAGATTAAAGCTGTGTATGAAATGAAGGAGGCTCCTGACTTCAAACACAGGTAAAGGAGAGCCATGTTCCTGTCATCATCACCCTTCTGTACAGCAGGACTCTCAGGCAATACACAATTGCTCTGAGTCTCAGCCCAGCCCTTACAGATAAAAAAAGTCAGGACAGCATCCTGAATGCTGAGATTTGAACCACTGTCAAATTTTAACCACTGCCAAACTCTTCCAGGGTTGGCTACCCTGGTGCGAGCACTGGGGCATGTATCAGGCAAAGTGTTGCACATGGTTGTATTCTGGGATAGAAGGTGGAGTACAGTCTAACACAACCCTAGAAGGGGGCATCCAACACTGATTTTCAGTTGTGGTGTTAGTTTCACAACAAAGGAAGCTCATCACTGGCTGCTGTGTTAGGGATGAGGCACTGATGCCATTGCAGCCTCCCACTGAAGTGGAACAACCCAATGACACAGAAAAAGAATGAGAGGGAATTGCCTAATTAGACATTACTCCTGTGCTACCCCTATTTATTTATGAATTGTAAATATCAGGGAAATTGCTCAGAAAAGAGCCCACAAAAGCTGAATTGTCATGACACAACACCTCAGTAAAAAGACACAAAGTGAGATTTCTAAATTCAACAGCTTTCAAAATACTTTAACACAAAGGGAGGAAATAGCCTTGACTTATAAATACAGTAACAAACTAGAGAAACTATTATACAAACTATGTTATGATGCTTTGTGCTGCAGCAAAATACAAGCATGATTAAGATTTCAGTACAAAGTTTATTTATAAAATGTGGGATTCTTAAATTATATTGGCACCAGGAAGCATAAAGAAAACAAGAGGAAATGAAAGTGTGGAATGAACACAGAAATGCCCATTTCTTCATGAGCTATGATTCCTACTGCTGGTTTCTCACTTTGTGGACTGCTCTGCATGTACACCCCAGCCTATGTCCAGATTTACATCTGTGTAAATCCAATATAACACCACCAAGATTAATTTAACCTTATCTCACAGCTCCAAGTTCTGGTACTGGTGTTACTGTAGCTGCTTCAAATACATGAGTGTGGATGTTGGCTATGGAGGCTCTTACATGACAAAAAGATAGAGGCCTTCAAACCAGCCTGGTCTAGTGGAGTGATCAATTCTAACACTTCACACTTCTTGATTGGAGGGATGGTGGGCACAACCTGAAACTGTACAAGTGGATTGGGACTATACACAACATGTGGCTAGAATATTTGGGGTCTCGGGCAACCAGAGCAGCACAGAGACCCAAAGGAACTTCCTTACCTCCAGGTGTGATGGCTTTGGTAGTTCTAGTTGGCCTGATAACCCTGTCTGCACTGAGCTGGCTGAGCCACACTCTTCCCGTGTAGGTTGTTGCACGTTCAGCATCATGTTCAGCTGCAGCCACATAGGAAGAAGCAAGGGGTATTGTGAGATTGAACTGAGGTCTCTCCCTTACCAGTGAGGGAATCACAGATGCAGAGAGAAGCCAGAGTTGCTGCAGTAGGGAGATCATATATAGAGATAAAAACACACACATCCACACCATTCATTTCATAAGCAGTGTACAGAGCAAAGTGTTTACAAACCTGAGAGCAGCCTAGCACCTAGCAGCCATTCCCTTTAGTGTGGGAAGTATCCCCTAGCAGAAGTAGTTCTGAGGCCAAGACAGCAAGACAGAAGAGTCAGTGCATGAGAAGTAATAGAATCAACTTCGCCCACATTTTTTGGCAGCTTTGAGTAGTTGCAGCCTTAAAAGATATTTGGGAATTAGACTGGGTTATTGCAAACCCATCCCAGGAGCCTGCCTAAGCACAAGCAAGAGGAATGACATATCCTTATCATTGCTTTCAGTAGGAAGGACTTTACGCAGGTCTTGCTTGACTGTTTTTTGTCTGTGTCTGGATTTCTCTTCTGAATTTTCAAACCCTCCTGGTAAAATTATGTGAAAACTATTTTAAATACACGGTCATAAAATTATGACTTGCAAAAATACTATTATCTAATCCCTTGGGTACATAGGGTGGGACAGACAACTAAAGGATACAAAGTATGCATCTAACATCTGTTCCCCACAGAGAGTATGATTATCCACCCTCTACCGGAATTAAGATGAAAAAAAAAAATTAAAATCTTTCAGCTAAGATTTAGTTAAGCTATAAGAGGAACTGAAAACAATACTATCCTTGTAGAAGAGGCTGTCTAAATTATACTCAAGTAAGCCTGAAAAAGTAAAAAGATTCCTGCAGTTATACAGGTAAATACAGACAGTTTACCTATTTGCAGTTACGTTCTTAATATTTAGCTTTAAAAATACCTTCATTCAGGTATAACCGTATGTGGATAGATATGGATGGACACTGTTATAACAGTATATAATATAAAGGTATCACCCATGTGGATTCATAAGCTATTTTACTTTTAAGCATAAACTGTGAACAGATAATGTGAAAAAGACTCTAGGACCTAATCCAACACTCACTGAAATCATTAAGAGTTGCTACATCATAGCCTCTGCTCTGCAAACATGTGCCAAGGAACAAAGCATGTGGCCTTGGTGGAGCCAAAGCCTTTGCAGCGTCCAAACCCATCACTTACTCACTCGGCATTTGTGGAGGAGGCGGCATGTGAACGGCAGACAGAGAAGGCACCCGTTGGATGCTATAGACCACTGCCAGGTGTGGACATCCACCCTACTCTCAACATAATTCAGCTCAAGAGCAGGTTGCACATGAATCTCATTAGGCCATGGTGGATCCTCTGGAAGAGAACCTAGACTTTGTCTTTTCTGCCTAATATAATCACAAGAAAAACACAAAGAAGGTCTAGAAGGTGCAGAGTGGAGTGTTCCACACATGACACCCAGAAACACTGATATTTCTCCTCATCTCCTTGGAGTGCCCTGAGCAGCTGGTCCCAGCAGCCCTCCAGCAGGTAAACAGCTTGAGCTATGGGGTATCACAACTATCAGCATTTGGTTGCCAACAGCTTTTTAGGAGATGTTTCCTGAATGTTTTTTGTGGTTCACCTTTTGTTCTAACACAAACATAAATTTGAACTCTAAAGCAAAGGCAAATTTGTGTATTATAATAAGAAAGGAGCAATGATTATATTTTAAACCTTTGATTAATGTCTTTGAGGGAAGCTTAAACGTTCTGATCACTGTGTGGTGGTATACACAGTGCAGAATATGTTGCATTCTAAGTTTTGACTACATTAGTTTGACCTATAAATTTCAGCACAACAAACTAGAAATTACTTTGTTTACCTTCACCTTTTAAAAATCTTACATACAACAATCAGGAGGCTGTAGAGTACTCCAGTACCACCTGTTAAAATGTTCTTGTTGTCTACTACTAAGGTCTCATCCCAATATGTACATTCTGGTTTTTTAAATTGTATTACCCATATAAGTGGGGGTTTTTTCATACTAGTAGCTTCAAAAGTTGTTTATTTAATGTTTTATTATAAACTAGTGTCACAATTTTGTAATTTGAAAAAAACTGTGCATGGTTGAAACTTTCAGCATTCTTCCTTAAAGCCTAGGTGGGTCTTCGAGAATTGTGTAAAGTGTCTTCACCACCGACGCAAGTGTTTTGCAAAGCTCAAAAGTAAATATGGACAGATGAGTCTGTCGGCATCAGGCTGTCCTAGGGGCTTCTCTGCACAGCAGGTCAGATGCAACCACGGACACTTAGGCTGTCTCAGCCAGGGTGCAGAAAAGGAGACCTATCATCCCTGACATCCTGAGCGGGAGACTTGCACAACTGGCTCTTGCTTTCTGCTTCCTAGAAGTTTTGTGTCAAGAGTCTAGTTTTGTTCTAAGCCCTAAAACCCCTTAAAGTCTCTTGCACTGTTAGGGACTTGCCTCAGGAAGGAAGAGCAGACTACGTTCCTCCTGCTCTCCTTCCCCTAGGAGCACCCCAGGCACTTTTAGGTGCAGGTGCCACTGGATTGCCAGCACAGCACCATGTATGTCTCCAGGGTGCTGGTCTCAGGTAGGTTTCGGGTGCTGGAAGAATATGGGCAGGGGGTTTACTGCTGCGTGCCACAAGCTTCCTTCCTTCCCTCACCCGCCCCAGGGATCCCCTGCACTCAGTCCCATAGGCATCAATGGACAGACTGGAGCAAAACCAAACATTTGGGCTCCTCTGTCTGGGTTTAGCTTTTGCTGATTGAACCACCCTTCTTCGGTTACAAAAGAGCACTCGCAGAACTGCATGTTATCATGGAAATCTTCCCCAAAAGATTTCCTCTGGAATTCATTGGACTGCAAGCACTTTGGCTCTTTACTCTCACTTTTTGAAGAGAAAAACAACTTTCACAGTCCTTTTAACTTGTGAACAATAAATAAGAGTTGTAAGGAAATAATTCAGAATTATGTAATTAGAGTTTGGGTAAATTTGCCACTTACTAGGTCATTTAAAAAAGACCAAAATTAAATGTCCTTAGAAGGAAAAGTAGGAAGATTTTTCTCAAACAGGAATTCTCTGATTTCTTCTGCAGACCTCTCCTCCAAGAATCAGGCATATTTGCAAGACGACTAACTCCTTCAGTGCACTTTCCATTCACTCAGTGATGAGCATTTAGACGGATGAAGAAAAACATTTTCCTCTGTTGAATAGCACAACAGTTGTTTGTATCACAAGTTTGACTTGAATGTTAGATAAATAATAAATTTCAATTGTAAAAGAAAAACAATAATGTTCTGTTTCTTGAAAGTAGTCTCTAATATCACCATGGCACATACCTTATTTACTAATCAACTTTTATTTCTGCATAATTTTATTAAACACATCCTAAAAATCAACTAGTTAAACTAAATATTGATTAAATTACTGCCGCTGACAAACATCTGTAATTTACTTTTTAAAGTACCCTCCTACAGAACCAGATTATATTTGTCTTAATTTATACTTAATGGAGAAAAACTAATATTTCTAGAGTATGTCTGATCTGTTTTTGATTTCCATCTTCAGACATACGAAATTGCACCCTACAACCATCTCCACAGACTCTTCCAGGAGATGATGTGACAAGCTCAAGTCAGATGCCTACGCTGTAGGTATCTATATTTCAATAAAGGAGGAAAAATGGGGTTTTTGTCTGATCTGACCGTTGGCATGCTGGAAGAGTCACATAATCTTTCCAACTATCTCATTCTGGCTGCTGTCTTTGCATATTTTTTTTGTGCTGCGCTGTGCCTATCAAGGAAACAAAAGTCTGGTCTTGAGAAAGGTGATGGTGAAAATGAGTAACTGCATCTTCCTCTGTCTACCCTTTCTTCAGAAATGTTCTCACTGCCTCTTCCCATGCAAAAATCTTCCACCAGCCTCAGGAGGAGAGGATACAGTGGTGTGCAGGCTCTTTAGCCTGTTCTTCTCTTGGAGAAGATATGTATTTCAAGCAGGGATAAAAACACCATGTTAAGTTACTATTTCTCTGAAGGAGGTACATTATTGACAAGATTTGGGCTGCAACAGAGTGATAAGTGGGTTAATTTTTTTTGAAGGTTTGGTTATAAAGAACCTTCTTGAAATCTCAAGGCTTTTCTCCAAGAGCTTTTCAGTTTTAGATGCAATTCACCGTATCTTCAATGTCACTATTATATTGATACTAAAAGGTGTCAGATTCCCAAGGCTTTTGATACTTCAGGACTCCTTCTTATATTAGGTCTGAGTTATCTGTTGATGATAAAGAAAGCCCACAGTGTGCAGCATTGCATTTTCCTGTTTCTTACATAATTATATAAAAGGAAGAGCTCAAAGTCATGATCTTTATTGTAAACTCAGTCAGAACTCTTCTGACTTAATTGAGAATATGGTTGGAAAAGGACAGACTATAAGAAGAACTAAAATGAGTTAAATGAGGACTTGGCCCAGAGAATGCAGGAGAAAAAATAAAATAAAGCAAAAATAAAGCCTACATCCAATTCCTAGATAAAGGTACTGAGAAAGTTGTGATTGGTCACTATGGCAACAGATTTTTTTACATGGAAGTAAAATGCTTTTAATACTGCAAGCACATTTTTCAATACAGATTTACTAAATGAACTCAGACCTCATTAAATTGAATATAATTTTACAATAGATATTCTATATAATGTTAGAAACACCAATACAGAGAGAATCAAAATATAAATAGCTATAAGATGTTGATGTTTTTACCATATTACTGGCTCAGTCATTCAGAGGCTCAGGAGGTAAATGGTAACATTAGTTATTTTCTTTCCTCAGGGAGTCTTTTAAAAACTGGTAAAAATCAAGGGAACTATAAGCTTAAACGAGAAATATTTGCTTTTGGTTTTTTGTCTTTTATAATAATGGACTAGGGTTGGTGAATCAGCATATTGGGCTCTATTCTGAGCTGTAAGAATTTGTTTGTACAGCCTCTGCTCTGATGGAGGTGATTCACTTCTCCCCCCATTGCTCTGCACCCCTTACCGAGGCATCGAGGCCAAGCCAGCCCTGCGTCATGCATGCAGATTTTGGGTGTCTGTCAATAAGAGCTGGAATTCCTGCAGCTGGAGCAAGATTTATCCAGCACTGTACCAATAAAACCAGCACCTAATATGCACATTCTGATTTTGACTAACATAGCTATATTGTCACTTCTGCACCTAAGGACTTGGTCTGTCACGTTCAGGGAAGGCAGATGGCAATACTCTGAAGGAGCAAGCTCCACACCTTACGTTGCTTAGAAATGTAAGAAACAGCCACTGCTTATCAGTGACTGATTTATCAGGGAAGGGTGGGATACACAGGCAACAGCAGAGATGATTGAAAGCATTCATCAAAACTGCTGGCCCAAGCACAGGGCAGTTGTGAAGCCAGCACAGCCGGTGCTGTCCCTCAGCCTTGCCACTGCGTCCAGCCATGTCTGCTATGTGCTGCTCTCATCTTCTCTCTCCCCACGTTCCACCCTTTTGGCAGATTCTTCCACATGCTTTATTTTGGCATCGCTTCAAATTTAGTCCTTTGGAGCAAGAATAGTCTTATTCCCAGGCCAGCAAACAGCCAGCTGCTTGATGGCTGTTCAAAGAATACCCGTACAGCTTCTGCTGAATGTGTTCATACTCTTGCAGACGTCGGTATTGTGATCCAAAAAGACTGGCATTTTAGAGTAGTTGCAAAACTGGACATCCTTTCACACTTTGGCTGTTTGCCTGTCCTAAAACCCCTCTCACTTTGATACATATTTAATATAAAGGAAACAATTTGATATCAAGGAACCACCTCACGTATACCATCTCACCTCCGCACAAATCACACTTGGGCAGCCAAGGCAAAAGTTTCTGGGAAGAGCCTGGTGAGAATGTCTCATCTTCAGCCCACCGCTGTCGGCGATCAGCCCCGCCCAGCCCTGGCAGGGAGCATGGCCAAGGAGCAGGCAGCTGGGCATGAGGGAGAGCAGGAGAGACACAGCCGCCTGCAGGGCCCTTTCCATGGGCAATGAAGTATTTTTGTCTCGCTGCTGTAAAGGAACACTCCTCTTCAAAGAAGTGCTTTCCACTGGTTCATTTGACCCCATAGTCCACACCTCACTTCATCAGGAGGAAAGAAGGGGAAGAGATTCACATTTTAAGTAGGGGAAGAGATTCACATTTTAAGTTTGGTTCCAAAATCCTACTGGTTTAAATACTGTCAGATTTAGCTGCAAAAAAATAGGAGAAGAATTTTCCACTAAGCTTACATAGGCAGGATTTATTTTCTTCCGTGCCTTGAAAATACTGTCCACCTGATTGTAATTTCTGTCTGTGTATGTGCATCCTGTTTACAGCACTCATGCCGTTTGAATCAAAGAGAACCTACAAGTGTTGTGTCTCAATAAATATGGTATTTAACTGTCTTGCAGAATAAGTGCATTTAGTGCATACTTTTTATAGGATGACAAACTATTAATTATATTATCTTAGTAGTAATTTTTGAGATGTTATTTCTAAATTATACTTGCTTTACTGAAAACAAAACCAGAAGACCCTTTCTCTCACAGACACATAGGTTCCTGGCTCCTAGGAATTTGACTTCCAGTGACTTGGGAGTTTTACGTCTAAATGCCTTTGAGGATCTGGGGCTATTTTTTCCCCACTATCCCTAGGAAAAGAGAACAAAAGTGAAATAATACAAGAAAGAACTAGAGGAGGATTCCAAACTAATGTTACTAAGAGGGTTTCAGGTTAACCAGCCACAGGGATGAATTTACAGAGGGGCGTTTTCTCAAAAGATGATTTACAGCTCAGCACCTGGAGAAAACAGTTTGCACCTGGCACAGCTAAAGAGCTTTCTTCCTACTAAGAAATAAAGCAAAAAGTGTGGGGAAGGTTTATGTAATCTTCACTCTCGGCATCCTGGAAGAAGAAAATCGGGTAAAATATAGTGATGGCTAAAGCAGGCAGAAAGATGTACAGCAAGGAAAAAAAGTCAATATTAGCAAAAAAGATGTGTGATATGAATAAGTAGGAGGGCTGTGCTTAATCCAGCTTGGGACCTCGGAGCTGTCAAGAAGAAACAAGGGTTATACATGGCAGCACAAGGGATGTACAAGGCAATACTGCCCACAGGGTGGGCAGCAGCGTGGCAGCCTTGGCTGAAGCTGCAGATGCTGTAAGGGCCACCGCAGAGCGAGGGGATTGTGATCACTGCTGCAACAGTATTTTTACAAGCATGCAGTGTTCAGAAGAGATGGAAGTGTGCCATTAACTCAAGGATCTGGTTTTTTACTTCAGGCCAAGGGGTCTGATGTCCAGCACATTTCCCTCCTTAACATGTAAGGCTTCAGAGCAGAACAGACTCCTTCACACGCAGGCTGTGCTGCTGCTGTTTAAACAACCCGCTCTAGCCCATGACCTGCTGAGGGGAGGAAAGGGCAGAGTTGGAGCCTCACTGGCCAAGTGTGCTGCAACACTGCTGCAAGGCTCAGAGCAGGCAATGCTTCCAGGTCCCCTCTCTAAATCCAGGAAGGGGGGAGAACATTTGTAACAACCCTGCTGAAGCCCTGCATCTATTACTGCTCTCCATGCCCACCCCCACTAGTGCTGCCTCTGGGACAGAGCTGCTGCAGAACAGGCTGGCTGGCAGGGAGCAGCCAGGAAGCTGCCAGGCTTTTCTGTATTGCAGCTAGGATCAACTCTACAGCTCTGGTTGCATCAGCACCACTCTTTTGGAGCATTTGTCCTTTTGCTGGCTTTCTGCCTGTTCCCCTGTAGAGCTCAGGATGTTGGTTTTCACCTTGAAAACTCTGCTTGAGCTGTTCCCAGCACTGCTCTGAGTTATGTAGGTGCCAATAGGTTCTGCTCTACCCCAGCAAGTGCCAGTGGAGGGGCCCTGGCTCTGCACAGCCTGCCAGTACATCTTTTCTCATTTTCTCCTTAAGGCTTTGTCTCCTATGAGCAGTCACAGCTCTGATGTTCATACATCCTCCTGTGCCGCCCAGTCATCCACTCTACCACCCCGATGGTGTTCACGCACTTACTCATCTCCAGGCAGCTTTCCCTGGCTCAGCTCTGCTGCTTCATGCCCAATCTAATAAAGGACAGAGCCCACTGAAATCAGTGGAAATACTTCCCTTCACTTCAGTGGGCTTTGGAACAAGCCTTTGATAACCCTTATGGAGACAATCCCCAGCAGCCCATCTGAAGCCAGTGACAACAGTCCCGTCACCTGAAGCGGAAGCAGCGTGCACCCCAAGAGCACTGTCTGCTCCTCTTGCTTGCTGTGCCCCTTCACACCAGGTTCTTCGGCCCTGCTGTAGCCACTTATGAGGGGCAGACCCAGCCTGTCCCCATGTTTGTGTGCCTGCGGCTTGTCCTGTGAACAGGAGCATGTTGTCTGGCACTGTGTGGAGCAGAAGGAAAGCTTGGAGGCAAGAGCTGTCTCCCAGGTAAAAATACTCCTTTGCATTAGCTGGGGGATTTAGACAATTAATCCTAAATGTGGAAACCAAGTTATTTTTAGTGGCTACAATGTGTGAGTGCACAGTGCCCATCACAGTGGCCTCAAGTCTAACCAATAAATATCATAAATACTAATACTGTTATTTATATTAAACAAGTGATCAGCTCTTGTTTCAATGAGATGTTCAGACTACCTGGCAGCCTTGGAACTTGGATGACATCAGATTTGACTTCCAAAATCAAACTGCCACCTTGTGGTACGGTGGGGGAGAAGTCTGTAGGAAATTACATGGATAGCAAAAACTTAGATACACAGTAAAAATTTGTCCCTTTACCCCACCAATGACTTATAGCATTTGTATATTATTAAATATATTTATTTTACTATACTTCAGGAAATTTAATAAAGCATGACATAAGAATTTTTTAAAAGTCAATCTAACTTTTTGTGATTGTCAATATAAAACCTAAAACCATTTCCTCATTCCTGTATGTAATTGTACTGAAAGCACCAGTGCAGTCATGTGTGTAGGTTTTTCAAGATTAGACCCAAATGCAGCTTACAGGAAAACACTAACTATAAAGGCTTTCTCTCTTTTAAGCTCATTAATGTTAAGAAAAATTTCTCTGAGAGTTAGAGCAAGGCTACACAAATTGCTGAAGGTGAGCAAGTTGTAGTGCATCATCTGGTCTGAGGTGCTGTCCCTGTACATGGACCATGACGGATGTAAGGTAATTTTAATTAGCTTTCTCTTTCACTGTGGGCCAAGCCATCACAAATTACTTCACCTTGCTTGTCAGCCAAGAGCAAGCACGATGGATCATCAGCTGTGCAGTAATATGTTACAGCAATGCGCTTGTGCTTCTCAACCTTCAAGCAGAAGACCAGCTTGGAGATGCACTGGCACGATCCCTTCAGATAGATTGAATGTCCTTGTGTCATCTAATACAAGTTATGAAAGATGATAGATGAAAAACTAGTCTATTTCAAATCAAAAAGTGTAGCTGAGGTGAACAATTGATTGCAGCCACGTATCAGTGCTTTGTGCATCCATGACTTTTCAGGAAATTTGTGGTTTAAAAAAAAGGTGCAGGTAACAAGTAGCCCGTGAGATCTGGAGATCACATCTTACCCCTCTGCTCATGCCAGACAAGCATTAACACTTTTTTAAAAGCATGAAGTGGAGTCATCCACCACTGAAAGTAACAAAGTAAGAGGAGGTAGTCATGCAGGAGGGAATGTGAAGTTATGGACAGCCTGCTGATGACCCTCCTCTTAAGTAAGTCTAGAAGGAGCCAGATGAGCTGCCTGGGACCTATAGCATCAGGGCAAGCTGTTTTCCTTCCCACTGTGCTTATTGTAAAGTGCAGTACCTCAGGGAAGCAATTTTTATAAAGCATTCTTCATCCAAAAGTACTTAGGTAAAAGGAACTCACCAGTTTCACAGTTCCCCATGAGCTGCTGTTCTGCAACACCTTCAGGGAGCAGTGGCTCTAGGAGAGAGCTGGTGGGGATGCCTATGGGTGAGGGTCCTGTGGGTCCTCATGGGGCTACCTGAGGAGCCTGGGCCCTGGAAACCATAGGAGCAGATGCTACTCCGACTTCCAGTATCACCTGGCTCACATTTCCCCATCAGTCCACTTGGCAGCCACACTCCCAGTAAGGATAAACACGAACAATTTTTTCTAATGGTTGGGAGGTGCCTGCTTTGCTGAGTGATTTAAATCAAGGGTGGATAGTCTTCTTCTAGCTATGGTCTCATCCAGCAGCCCAAGTGGGTGCAGGTGTGAACTACTTCTACAGGCTGCAGGCCACGTGTGGGTTTGTGTCATTGCAGGCTGCTGTCAGCACAGGGACAGGACCAGGAAAGAGAGATGGAAAAGGGAGGGAGGAGGAGGTGTTCAGTGGATGATAGGGTTGTGAGGGAGAGGATCTGAATTTAGATGAAGGATATTCAGGGGAAGGAGAAGAGCCCATGGACACATGTGACATTCTGTGCTTGCACATGAGTTAATTTGCAAGTAAGCCGCCTGCGGCATGTGAGCTCACCCCATAACACGGCTGTACAGCTCTGCAGCTCCCTCATCCCAGCATTTCTCCTTCCTGGAAGCACTGCTTTTGGCCCCTGAGCAAACTAGGGAAATCCTGCTGTTCAGGGCATTACACAGGAGGCCAGGCTAGATCAATACAATGATCCCTCAGGGCTTTACAGATCAGGGCATCTGTGAGACCTGTGCAGTGGGGGACTCTTGCGGGGGCCTGCCTGATGGCTGGAGGAATGAAAGCAGAATCAATACGCTGAATGCTGTCCTGGGGAAAAGAGAGCCACCTGCCACAGAAAGAGTGCCTTGGGGATTTTTAAATTTTTGTTTTCTAAAACTCACTAGGTAAAAAGCATCTGCAGACAGAGCATCACATCCCATTGCAGTCAACAAATCAGCAACAGTAACTATGAAAGGAAATGTGAGTGTTTCTCCATCTGAGAAACAACACCTGGAACTAGTGTCTTTTAATGTAAGTGTATGGCAGGAGCAGAGGGTAACCATGTGGTTAATGAAGCTTAACATGCATAAAGCCCATGGAAATAACTCTTATTTTGGTGTTATTCTTAGTGTGTCTGTCTGTTCTTGCTTTCATAAAAAGAGTGTGGTGATATCTAAGAGTGGTATTTTGATGCCTGAAATGCTCCTCATATAAATAGAACAAGCAGATCAGCATGACTGAGTGATAAAATTACCTTCTGGTCTTCAGGAACTTCAGCATGCAACTCTGCTATAGGGACCTCAGTGCACCCCTCTTCACAGCACAAAAAAATACGTTTGGAAATGGATCTGGAGGAGACACACAAAGAGGGAGAGAATACAGAGAGGCAAATGACTCGAGCTGCAGCTGCAAAGTTGGTGAAAAAGGCTTTTCTTGAAGCCCTGAAGTCCAATGACTTTGAAACACTGGAAGAGCTCTTAAGCCAAAAGAAAATAGATGTGGACACAGTATTTGAAGTGGAAGATGAAAACCTGATTCTGGCATCCTACAAACAAGGTAAATGTGGCAGCACTCACCAGCCTGGAAGTAGATGGGTTTGAGTGATTTTCAAGAAAACTGTGGCCTTTTGTCTCTTTTGAAGCTGCAGTGTAAGCTGATTCATATGCAGTAACAACTCAGTAGGTTTGTATGGCCGTGGTCACGGCAGGAGGGGAGCTTATCAGCTGTACCCACCGGGCTTGGTGGAGGGCAGGCCCCCAGAGCCCGGGTGCTGCCGAGGCAGCTGCTGCAGCTTCAGAGGAGTCCGGAAATAGGAGTCCTTCTTTGCCATTTCCTTGCAGAGAACTTGGGTGCAAAGCCCAGAATAGACACGTGCAGGCTAAGTGTGGTGTATACATTTCTTGCATGTACCCAATCACATATACAGAGCACTTAGAAACATAAAATATTAAATCTCTTCCATTTTCAATTTACAGTAGTAGTACAGTGCATTCTGCCTATCTCAGGAGAGCTAAGGAAATCCTGCGGACCTTGGATGCTGCTGGGTGGGAGGAGGATTATTTTTCAAACTGACAGAAAATGAGGATGTGCTAGTTTATAAAAACTGAAAAATCGTCTGTAAAAAAAAAAAAAAAACAACCAGAAAAGACATCTGTTTTGGAGCGTAGAAAACCCAAAACAATTCTCAGCCAGGCACTGGTTGAGTTTCCAAAAACTTACAACTTAAAGCAATAAACCAAGGTTGCCCTATGCTAAAATCAACATTCTTCATGACCTATTTGCTAACAGACTTTGTGTGTATCTAGAAAACAGTAACGATCAGCCTTTGCCAGAAGGGGAGATAAACGCCTCCAGTCCCAACAACATAGGAAATGCACTTTTTTTTTCTGTGCGTAAAGAAGGGACAACATCCCACCTCTTCTCCTTTTCTGTGTTTACCTCTCATTTAATGGTTGGCTCCTGTTCTTCTGATTTCATTATGACATTATTATTTCATTATTCATTATTATTTCATCATGACATACTACCCCTGGGGACAGTGTCTGAGCTAACCCACACAGTGGTGAATGTATCTTAAAATATCTTTTGTTCTGTCCCCAGGCAGCTGAAATGCATTCTGGTTGTGGTTTGAGACTACAGGATTAATGCATAGGTTTTCAGTTGTAGATCATTTGACTGCAAGCATTAACCTATCTCTGTTGAAGTCTCTCTTGTTTCCAAAATGTAGACTCGTAAATGCACTCTATGGCCCACATCACAGCAGTGTATTCACTTTCTTTGTCCAAAAGGCAGGAGGCACGCTCAACTCTCATGCAAATTTTTACTTTTATTCTGAATCCCAGATAACTGTGATATGAGCAGGGGATTTCCTTGAGGAGGAAAAGGGGAGAAAAACTAAGTCCCACCATCCTACCATTCAGACAGCCTGAGCTTTGCCACAGCCCTGAGTGATGAAGTGGAAAAGAGATGCCATGGGTGACAGAACGGCTTTGCCTCCTCTCTTCAAAAGAGCCTGAGAACTCCCAAGGGCACTGACCTTGCATGCGCCATGGATTTTTCATGTTTCCACCCAAAGAAACAGGCAAATCAAATGAGGCCTCCCATGGAGACCACATTTTGAGTGCCTGATCCCTGTCCCTGGGCCCAGAGATGTCTGCGGGTTGGGCAGAGGACATGGGAGATGCTCCCTCGGGATGTCTGAGCACAGCTCATCTGCAGCAGCACAGGGAAGGGAAACAAACAGTGGTCCCAGGCAGGAAAACTGTGGCTATATAAAGTGGTAACTTGACTTTTAAGGATCATTTTCCTGCTGTTACGTATATTTATGGCTCACATCTGGCTCAGCTCTGTGGGGGATAAGCCAGCAGTGCTCCACAGCTCACTGGTAACAAGGGGGGATACTGCATGGGAATTCCGATAGGGAGGTGATTTAAGAGACTTGCTCTGCTATATGCACAGACTCTGGGATATTGTCTGCCTACTTTGTGCCTGGTTTGGGGACATAGGATGAAAAGATTGTCTTGCCAGAGTTGCCAGCGTAAGCCACGCAGACAGTGGAGTGAGGGAGGGCAGAGGGCTGCAGAGGAGCCCATCACCCTGCTCGGGTACTCCGGTGCCTCAGGGCTGCCAGCTGCTGCCATTCACAGCATGGGTTCCTTGGGGACTGGGTTTGGTAGTCCCCCAAATTTAGTCCTAGAGTGGACGCCACTGTCTGTAGCCGGTTTCTCACCCCTGACATCTCACACGCTGGCAGTAATAAATGGTTAGACTGGTCAGGACAAGTCCCTGCAGGCATGCCAGAGCAGGAGGTGCAGCTGCTGTCATGACTGTCCTTTTAATATCTGTAACCTTTCAAGGGAAATCTAGCATTTTTCAGAGGCACACCACAATGGCATTACTGGCATCTGTCATCTCAGAATATATTTGCAATTTAACTAGGAAGGAAGAAAAACTTTAATCCAAGTTTCTCCTTGCCATCAGCACTTTGTTTTTATCTATGTCTTTCCTTCTCCATCTTCTTTATGTCTAACACATGAATACTGTAAAAACTGTATCTATATGACATGAAGGATGAAAAATTATATGCAACTAGAGAATAAAAAATTAAGGTCTGAATTAATTTGACCTCATTATACATATTTAGTATTTTTCTGTGTCTTTTACATGATAACAGTATTCAACAAGGCATTTGTCCAAGGAGAAATAGATAAATCAAACCCAGAAAATTTTATAGGCACATTCTAGCTAAGATGCAGCTGCTGTATCTAAAAAAAAAAAAAAAGACAAAAGAAGAACTTTAGACTTCTCCTGCCCTTCTGCATATTATTATTGTGTTTTATTTCTTTAAACAAGTGATTATAGTAATCACATCTGAGACTGTCTTTGTGCAGACATTAAGCATGTAGTCCTATTTTGGGAACAAATATTTAAGTGTTATTTGGTCTTACACCTGTTTGTAAGTAAAAAAAAAAGAAAAAAAGAGATCATTGTGAAATTTTCAGAGAAAAATGGAAACATTCTGGGGCCAAATTTCATGCGAAAATGTCACTGCTTCTATTTGGTTCTTCAACCTCATTTACATCAGTATCCAAACTCCTCGCTCCATGCTCCTCAGGGGCAGTAGTTGGCAGGATGTCTGTGATACAGCTGCAGCCACATTGCCAGGGATCATCTATGTGCAACATATCACTGGAGGTCTGAATCCAGATCCTGACATGCAAGATCCTGCCGTCTCCCACACAGAAAAAGTAGGATGAGCTATCGGTTGAGTCACTGGCTTAAGTAAATGCTGCCTTTGCTCCAATGCCACCTTTGTTCAGCTATTGGCATGCTGAAGATCCTGTTCTCATATTTTTTAGCTGGTGGCATTTCAAATGCTCTAAGCATACTTTTTTTTATTTTAGTCTATACAGGTCACAAGAAAAACAAAAGCTGCCTTCAGAGTGGGAATTATCTCTCCAAAAGGCAGGCTATTCAGCACATACAGTAAAAGTGCTTAATGAAAATTAAGTTATGCTTGAGAGAACTTCATGTGCACTAAGCTGTAGCTGGTGAAATTACAGTAAATTAAAGCAAAACTCCAGCCCTTCCTTCTCCCTCAATTATTTTCAGTAGGTGGATAGTCCAAAGAAAAGTCTGTGCCAAGGATGGTAACACATTTTCACTCTGTACAGGGTACTGGCTGCCTAGCTACAAATTAAAAATATCCTGGGCAACTGGACTTCATCTAGCTGTCATGTACGGACATCTGGAGAGTCTTTTGGTCCTCCTCAATCACAAAGCTACAATCAACTGCCGGCCCAATGGAAAAGCTGCTATCCACGTAGCATGTGAAATGGCAAATGTTGAATGTCTCAAGATCCTTTGCAACCATGGAGCTAAGCTGAACTGCTTTTCAATGAGTGGGCAGGCACCCTTGCACTTCTGTACAACACGCACCTCCATGCCTTGTGCCCAGCAGCTGGTTTGGAGAGGTAAGGTAAAGCTCTGTAGCGTCTTTCGTGGCATGCCCAGAGATGGTGGGCATGGTCTGTGGTTTCTCTTAGGAGGCAATTTGTCAAAGTATGTGTGTATTTATCCCTTCCATCCACAGCTGACCCATGTCTTCACCTCAGACTCCCTTTCCTCATCTCTTTGATCAGAGGAAGCTTCTCCCGTTCTGATTCTTCACCTCCTCTGTGCTTCCCTCTTCCTGGCCACCGGCCCTCACTTCAGGATTGTTTCCTATTTCAATGCCTCCAGCCCACTGCCTGGTCAGTCCCTCAGCAGAAGAGCTCCTCTAAATCAGGGAGTTTCTATTTCTCTATTTTTTTTTCTGTCTTCTTCATCTGGCCTTGAAAAACAGTATGCAGTTTTTCATACCGTCTCTTATCAGTAGCCCAACTCCTGCATCCATGCAGGGATTGGGGGAAAAAAAGGCTATTACATAAGATTTCTGTATTCCCAAATTAAGATACATTATGCTGCTGATCATCTGTAACAAATGAAGCTGTGAACAGGCATAATTCCTGGACAAATACATTGGTGTTGCACACTATTTCCTTAACGCAAGGATGCTGACTCAGGACACAGTAAAAGGCAGACATAAAAGGTACAGCAAAGTCAGGCAGTTCAAGTCTTCAGTTACAAACAGACAGATTCCCCTATTTATCACACCCTGTCATGGCAAATACAAATCCTTTTGGGTTTTTTTTTTGCTATATGTGTTGTTATTGAAGGCTTTTCCCTAGAGGCAGAGCCCAATTACGCTTTGTGGGCAAGGCAATATGCAGCCCTGAATGAATAACCACATTGCTTTTCTTCTGATGGAAAGATATATGTTATTTTGTTTGGTAGAAAAGAAAATAAATGCTGCCAGTTGTATACTGCCCAAAGCAAACAGTCCTGACAGCATGAATTGAATTTGCTACCATGGAAAAGCTTAAAAGTCAAATGTACTTTTATAAAAAGTAGCATAGGATGAATGCAAATGAAAGGATCTATTCTGTAGGCTTTCGCCACCCACCCATCAGCAACAGAATAATAATACTTTACAAGCCAACCTTCATCCCAAAGCACTCGGTAAACTTCAATCTCCTTATGAGCTAAACGTCAAGACTCCAAACAAAATGGGAAGAGTCTGGAGCAAAACATCGCAGGTGTGCACATACATGTTGCAGCACCACCCAGCAGCCGAAGCCAGGGTCTTGGTTAATGTCCCTGCCCCAACGCTGCCAAGGTGCATCTCCCCCCCTGCCATCTCCACTCAGTGGTGCCACATTGGGTCAATTAAAGTAAATGCAGGTTAACCGTTTCTGGTTTGGGCAACTTGCCAACCAAACAAAACTAACCCCATGTTATTTGCTACCTCCAGACTTAGATTGCTGATAACTGTCATGGACATCTAACATGACTGACACTCAATGTGAATTAACAGCATTCAACAGCATTCAACAGCATTAGCACTCAGGTTTTCCAGCCCAGAGGTAATTTCTGACTCCCAGCCCTTGGGCACGTAAGGGCTTTTGTGAGCCTGGAGAGAAGTCTGGCCAGGCAGCATGCACTGGCTCTTGCACAGGTACATTACTGACAGTTTGCTAAGGCCCCAGGTTCAAGGCCCCTTGTCCCCCCAGCCACTACCATCACCTGCAGCACCTCTGTCCCTGGAAGAAGTCCCTGGCCCCTCCAGCCTGCCAGCCCCGCTGCCGTGTGACGCTGCTGTTCGGTTTCGCTCTGGGAAATGGGGTCTTGCCAGCCTTCCCTCTTCCCTTATCAGCAGGGTTCGGTATTATTCCTCCGGCCATTTGCATCTCTTTAGGGCACACCGCTGGTAGCTGGAAAGCGGGAAGGCGGCCGGACAGACCCACAGCAGGCGGGCAACGGGGAGAGCACCGCCGCTGGGGGGTGTGGGCCGGGTGGGGAG